>NW_007385724.1:0-2974 GCF_000475195.1 Diaphorina citri
CATAAAGAAGGTAGGTACTTGTATCTCTTATACATACATGGTAGCTATCATAAATGTCTATGTACTAGGTAGGTGTTCGTTACAGAAAATAAAATACTTTCCCTCCTATAGGATAAGGAAAGTAAATTGTTAAAGACTGACACTTCCTTAGAAGGTGCCCTGTCCAGTACTATTGTAGAATTTATGACACTGATGGTAGATAAATAGAAGAGTTTAAGAAATATCACCCGAAATTAATGAAATAGGAAGAAGAAATCCCATCACTAGGGTGACCCGGTATAATAACTACTTAATTCATAATTACTTCGAATTATCTTGATTCTCACACTTTACCTAGAACTTCCTGTGTCAAATCGGTTATTTACTCACACTATTATTATAATTATTATTATTACCTACCTACCACCTAGGTACATACCACATGTTGTGATTTTCTGATAAAGTTTAACAAATAAATAAAAATATCAAGTAGGTAGGTAGGTACATTACCTACATACTCAACTAAAATGCAGGTTAAGTACCTACCTATTTACTTATTATTTATTATATCAGTAGGTAGTAAATATACATATGTTTATTGGTACATGGGTAGCTAACTACGTACTTACGATTTCAATGGTAGGTGTGTATCATTTTAAAGGTAGATATCTATTAACTTTGGATCTTCATTATACAGGTACCTACCTCTACCTGTATAATGAATATAATATACTTACCAATTTTAATTACCTATACATCAGTGTAGATAGGTAATGGAACTCAAACTAGATAGGTGCTATGTAAGGTTAAGGACGTGCTTCCCACTAATTAACATTTACCTAGATCTAAGAACTGAATTTGTGGATATCACAGAATTACCAAGCGCCTCCCTTGGTTCTTTGCCAGTTGCCATCCGAACCTAACAGAAAAGTCAAACAACTTCGTTTACTCTCGACCTACCCATTTGCTGGAAAGCAACAATTTTATTATTTCACCTACCATGGCGTAGACGTCCCACCCTCTTCCTATACACATTAGGGTATTCTAAGCACGTTTTTATGACCAATCAAAATCACATCAACTTGCCGACATATTCTTTTCTTGGCTACGTGTGCAAAATCATGTGAAACGTTCAAGAGAGGGGAAAAAATAGTTCAGAAAAAAGAGAATAAAAAAAGGGAACAGAATTTTTTTAAAGATTGGAAACTATTGTTGAGATTTCATATTTATCTTTTTCTT
This sequence comes from Diaphorina citri, assembly GCF_000475195.1. NCBI lineage: Eukaryota > Metazoa > Arthropoda > Insecta > Hemiptera > Psyllidae > Diaphorina > Diaphorina citri. The sequence goes on from NW_007385724.1 coordinate 1,219, forward strand.
CGAAGACGAAGGGGGGCGAGATAAAAAAGTATGATACGAAAGATGAGATGAGATGTTTCGTGTGTACCTAATATAGTAGGTACTTATCTATAGAGATAGGTAGGTAGGTAGGTACAATATCTGTAAAACATTTGGTAAGTAGGTACTAGCATGACAGGTACCAAAACCTAATAAAAGTTTTTAAAAATTTCGGCTTTAAATAAATGGTCAGAACCATACCTATACCTACATTTCATGAAATCCGGTCCAAGGACACTTTCAGTCTATCGTCTTTCTTTTTCTATCCTATCTCAGTATTCACATATAGGTCCTTATCGGCTATTTTTCATAAAGACTGATGGTGGATTTCACCAACCTTCTTTCCAGCCTCAAACAGCCCGTTAGCTTAACAGCCCTGTTAAGCCAATACAAATTAAATAGAACTTAACTGGCTGTTAGCTTGACAGGAGTTTTAAGGACTGAATAAAAATATTGGTGAAATCCAACATGATACTTACTTTTCAGTGCCCATGGATGTAGCTGCTTACTCTCCACTAACAACCTGTTCAAATCATGTCTACACTGTGGTCGAATCAATTTGGACTTGCTGTTATAATTCACACTTGGGAAGTTGGTCAGGAATTCGTAGACCATGTTCCTTTCAGAACACGTTAACTCATTGGGAGGAGAACCTGTTTCAAACAACACAATAAAACCAATAAAATACAAAGAGTTTAGGGCCAGGATAGGGAAAAATTATGCTGTCGACTGCACCAAAAAGTGCCAATGAAGGATTAATAATAAATTATTAGAGTTTAGAGCTCTAAATTTTTCATCCTTCAACGATTGACTATTGACTAACATGTTTGGGGTGCAATACTTAGTCCTACATACATACTGGACTCCGCACACAGGAATTTCGTCAGAAAAGACCCCCATTTCAATGTAATTTTGTCGTTCCTATGTAGTATGTACCAACCTAGTAAATAATAGGATGAATCATTTGCTAATAACTAGTTTAAGCACTTCCTTTTCAAACCTTTCTTAGGTAACTGTTACACAGCAATATTTAAACAGTCTTAACGGACTTACCTGATGTAAAATAAGATGCAGGAAAGAAAAACAAAAGCAGCAAAATATGAAAGTGAAGATTTAATTTTTCCATATTTATTTTCTAACTATTGTACCAGTGTAAAAACTTCTTTTTATTATAAACATTGAACATGAAACCTCAAGAGCTTCAAATAAAACTGAAGAAGTTTCAATGACGTAAGTTAAACGTAAAAGAATCGTAAAATAAGCATAATTGTAATCGATAAATTATTTAATTTTTTAAGCATGAGAACTAGGTGTAATGAAAAACATAATAATTCACTATACCTATGTAGGTAGTTATGTAGTTACATACATAAAGAAGGTAGGTACTTGTATCTCTTATACATACATGGTAGCTATCATAAATGTCTATGTACTAGGTAGGTGTTCTTGTTACAGAAAATATAATACTTTCCCTCCTATAGGATAAGGAAAGTAAATTGCTAAAGACTGACACTTCCTTAAAAGGTGCCCTGTCCAGTACTATTGTAGAATTTATGGCACTGATGGTAGATAAATAGAAGAGTTTAAGAAATATCACCCGAAATTAAATGAAATAGGAAGAAGAAATCCCATCACTAGGGTGACCCGGTATAATAACTACTTATTTTAGGTCTGTGCTACAGCTTGACCCGGTGAGATTACTTTCCCTGCTTTTGACCAAATAGTTGCGATTCTAACA
>NW_007385725.1:0-2973 GCF_000475195.1 Diaphorina citri
GTCACGCCGAAGCGTTACGATGCGATGTTACGAAGTGTAAACAAAGGATGTTAGCACGAGTTAGGTTCAAGGTGTCAGCTTGAGGCAGGAAACTCTTTAATGGGATTTAAATAGATCAGCAAAAGCTTAAACTGTTTATTCCCTTGCAACGGGCTACGCTCTACTAGGCATTGACATCATCCGTTACAAAATATAAAAATAAAATGAGGCCAGCCTAGTTAGCCTGGAAGATGGCGAGCCTGCCTTGTAAGCGCTAGGACGCGGGTTCGATTTCCACCCGGGGCGGATTTTATCCTAAAGAGATAAGATTTGTTCTCAGAACGGCTGGCTTTCTTAATATCCTGCCATTCTTCTTTCATCAAATATCCTGCCATTCTTGTTTCATCCAAAAAGGGTACCTTTACCCAACTTTGAGCAAAACGAGCTTTTCTAATACCTACAACTTAGTAAATTACTATATTACTAAGGTACTAAGTACTTACTTAATTTTTCCCGTTGTCAGAAAATAATTTAGGTTGGATGTTGATCACATCATGAATAATTAATTAGCAATCAGAACTAATTGAAGATACCTATACCTTTATGATATCTATTGATAATTAATTATCTGAATATTTATCCAAGTGCCTATGTGTGAATTTATCTGATGATACATACATATGTAGGCTGTAGGCACTTACCATAAAACGGTTCATTATTTATTATACGGTTCCTACCCGGGTAAAATATGGATAAAATCCGATTCTATCCTCGTTTCTATCTGGGTTCTACCCGGATTAAAACCACACTACTGCTAGTAAATTTATAACTTGTAACTATCAAATTAAAAAACAGCTATCACTTATAAGAGAGAACTTGCCAATATCACACTGTAAATGGTAAAATCACTGATTTTGTCATACCAGAAAAATGACCCTAGGGCAGAAACATCATTATCATTTTTTCATGAATATGATGGGAATAAAATGCATGCTCTATGCCGCTGGAGAAAAAGAAACCAGTTGCTCGGGAAAATGGGTGCTATTACCCAACATGCTATTACATACTCGACATTTAGGCAGATGATCTACCTGATAGCGAGTAGCTGGCCTAAGTGAATGGGGAGGAGAAGATTGCTCCCCATTTGGTTTATGAAGTGTATTTGTAAGAGTTGCAAGCTCACACGTTGCCTGCCTACCTACATATATGAGTCTACCCTTTTCCTCAATGTACCTATGTAAACAAGGCCCAATACTCAATCTCCTGAAGTTATAATCGATGACTAATTTAGTCATCTTACTGGTATTCCCACTTCCCAGCTCATTTATTTCCCTCATCATGACTCTCACACGAAACTGAGTTATTTGATTTGACCAGTTGCTTGTGTGATGTGTCTCGGATGGTCACCCATCCTGGGGTACACCATGATCAAGGTTGCTGTTAGGACCTTACGGATCCAATCCAATTTCGGGTCTATTTCATAATTTAACAATATGTATATTCAATGTTGACACACTTTAATAAATACAACAAGCTGGGCCCGTCCCTCCGGGAATTTTTTAGCCCGTAGTTTATTCGATCGTGGTCAAAGAATACCTATGTACCTACCTAATTTGTTTAATATTCAGTTTATTATTATTCTTGATTTGATTTTTTAATTTTACTTTAACAATATATTCAATGTTGACACACTTTAATAAATACAAAAATAAGTAAATATAATATATAAAGGTAAATAAATAATTCCTATTAAGTTGACAGATGATAATTCTTACCTATGCGTATTTTTACTTTCCTTATCCTATATCCCTATACCCTATAGGAAGGAAAAGTAATGTAATCGGCTGATTTTTTTTTTCTTTTAGAGTGGACTATACGAGAAATAAGAAATACATAATCCCATTTCATGATTCGGTCCTTAGAATTCAATATGTCGAAATATAATATATAAAGGTAAATAAATAATTCCTATTAAGTTGACAGATGATAATTCTTACCTATGTGTATTTTTACTTTCCTTATCCTATACCCTATAGGAAGGAAAAGTAATGTAATCGGCTGATTTTTTTTTTTTTTCTTTTAGAGTGGACTATACGAGAAATAAGAAATACATAATCCCATTTCATGATTCGGTCCTTAGAATTCAATATGTCGCTTAGGTGCGGGCTAACCGAACACTTGAGTAAATAGTGAAGAGCTAATTATGTTGACAATATGTGACGACCATTTCTGATCATATTCGTCCGGCGAAAATCTGCGGCGATGTGGAAAATGACTCCGTCTTCATCGGACTGCTTGCTGCTTGCCATTTTGTTGCTGGCAGTGGCCATAGGTGGAGATTTCGAAACAACCCCAGGAAATGAAGAGGAATGTATCCATGTGGACATTATAGATTTCGAGGTAAGTAATGTACCAAGGTAACGCCTTGTTATAATTTGGGGGACAACCTTCTTTGCCCGTTAACATTTGTCGTTCGGAAAAAATCGTATTGTGTGTAGTGTGAACACTCTCATATTACTCTGCCTACAGGACATTCGAGAAAAAATCGGATGAAACTCATGAAAAATGTGAATAGGCTTTTAGGCTTGCACGACGGAGGTCCCGGGTTCGATTCGAGGCAGAGACGAAGTCTTTATGCTTGAAATTCTCGATTCTGTAAAAAAAGATAACAAATAAGTCAGTGAGTGCTGAGTGGTCGCAATTGCTACACTATGAGTAAGTACACATAGTAGTATGGGTATAAATAGAACACAGAGCATATAAGGAAATGAAAGAGTGAGTCTTAGTCACATAAAAAAGAGTAATATCTCATTGATTGGGAAATTTCGCACGTTCCTCTCATAAACTCAGTCGCAATTGCTACACTATGATTAAGTACACATAGTAGTATGGGTATAAATAGAACACAGAGCATAAAAGGAAATGAAAGAGTGAGTCTTAGTCACATAAAAAAGAGTAATATCTCATTGATTGGGAAATTTCGCACGTTCCTCT
>NW_007385726.1:0-2949 GCF_000475195.1 Diaphorina citri
GCAAGAGAAAATGAGATCTCTTCAAAACGGGGTCAATGGACTCAAAGTATTTTAGTCCACCTGGTAAAATTCCCGGGGAGTAAACAAACGGGGACAAAAACTAGTACAGAACTACAGAATAAAAAGAAGTACCTACGGAGAACAACAACAATAATAATAATAATAATAGATTTATTGATTACTTTCTTTTTACAACAATCTTTTCATGTTCCACAAAGTACATGTAGGTAGTACCTACTTTTTGGGAAAGAAGAAGAATAAGGAGCAGCAGAAGGAGGAGAAGAAGAAGAAGAATAAGAAGAAGGAAAATAAGATGAAGGGAAAATACTAGAAGAAGAAGCAAAAGCAGCAGGAATAAATGAAAAGCAGAAAGTTTTTTCAAACCCATTTGAGCCATTCAATAAAACGTTCTTTTTCGAAAAGAAGAAGAAGAAGACGAAGAAGAATAAGAAGAAGGAAAATAAGATGAAGGGAAAATACTAGAAGAAGAAGAAGCAAAAGCAGCAGGAATAAATGAAAAGCAGAAAGTTTTTTCAAACCCATTTGAGCCATTCAATAAAACGTTCTTTTTCCTCCCCTTGTAAAAGCGGACAAATTCCTTCACAAAGACCCTCTCCAGAAGACCTCCCCTCTCCTCCAGAATTCCCCTCCTCCTCTCCAGAAAGTTCCCATTCTCCCCTTCCCTAAATGTTTGTGCATGAATATTATTATGATGGGGATACTTGAAAAAAGTAGGTACAGGGTGTTCCGATAATTTTTAAAGCGGTAGATTGTGGGTTAGATTCACACCCGGGGGTTGAAGACCACCTTGGTATCTATTACCTTGGATAAATACCTACTTCATGATTGTGACATAAAGCAAAGCAAATCAGCCATCTCCACCAATCTTTTATATGTTGCACATTGCATACTCAAATAGTTACCCGGCGTTCATACAAATTCTCCACAAGGAATCTACACAGGTGTCCCGGCCTAGCTTGCTTATTGAAGGATAGCGCGCCAGTCTTGTAAGCACTAAGTCGTGGATTATCCTAAACTGATGAGGCTCGTTCTAAGAACGGCTTACTTTCTCCCATTCTATCCTCGTTCTTTCTCCGATTTCGTAAAAATAAGATTTCCTTTATTACAGTTTCCTTTATAAAAGTTCTTGGAAACTAAAGGAAAAAATAATAGATTGTAAAAAATATTTATGAGCATGAAATTCGATGTTCCGTCAAAATATTGAACCCTCACCCTTCTACCTATTTGTCAGGCACGACTGGCAAAAAAAGTGCTATTTAACAGGAGAAACTTGTTTTTCTGACGGTATATCCTGTGGTCCACATCTGTTGGTCCTACCTGTATATTGGTATAATAATGAAAGCATCTCAAGCTTTGTCCCCATTCTGAATACAAAGTTGCTTATTAGGAGGATTATGCTTTAACAAAAGCAGACGATTCCAAAGTAAAAGAGACTCGGTACCTTTCGGTATGTTTACAAAGGGACGTTCGATAGGGCAGACTTCTCCACGGTCAATTATTTGAATATTTTGAATGTAACCTTCATCAGACTTTCTTTATAATACTTTATTTTGTTAACAAATAACAATTGAATTCACTCAGAAAGAAATACTCCCTACGAAGCGACTGCCAATCTAATGAGCTTGGAGAGTAGCGCTGTAGTGCATCTGCCTTGTAAGCGCTACGCCGCGGGTTCGATTCCCGCCCGGGGCTGATTTTATCCTGATGGGATAATGTTCGTTCTCGGAACGGCTGGCTTTCTCCTATCCTGTCTTCCTTCTCTCTTCGATTTCGGGACGATAAGACCATAGCAGTTACAGTTCCCCCTGTCAAACTTTTAGAAAAAAAACTTCAAACTCCCTCCGTTCATTCTACGAAGGAATTGAAGCTTTCTTTTTTCTTTTTTTTTCAAGTTTGATAGAGGGAACTGTAACTTCTAAGGTTCTTATCGTCCCTGGAAATCGAAAAGAGAAGGAACAGAGAATAGCGAGACAACTACCCGGTTCCGAGAACAAACATCCGTTCTTAGATAAATAAAATCCGTCCGGACGGGAAGAATCTAATGTGAACGACAACGCATCCCAGTCGGTCCCAGGAAAACTGTAAATTGCAAATAGTGCCAGCAGGAATAGAGTCACTTCCTTTCTCTCCTTCCTCGTTCCTGTCCTTTCACCAGGCATTTATTGTTTTTCTTGTTTGTGCAAAACAAAAAAGCTGCATCATCTTTTCAACAGGAGAAATTAGAAAGTGCTGACTTTTGCTGACGTTGTGACTGAGGTATTACGCTTACGCTCTTACCTTTCCAGTTCTAGGAATTTTACTCTGCTTGTTGACTGCTGACTCGAAAATATGTTTCAGTTTAGGCACTAGGCAGTGAGGATTACATACGTAGCCTTTTTTAATGATATGTATTTATACCGTTCAAATAAGCCTAAAACTCCTAAAGAGTCCCTCTACTTCAGCAGTAGGCAAATATTATTACAAGGTACCTACTGTGGTCAAATTCTCAAACAATGTTGAGGATAAAATTCTATACCTCCGTTGGGCTAGCATTGAACCCTCACCCACCTGATTACCGGCCGAGGGGCTTGACCACAACACCACCAAGGCAGGTTTTGAAATTTGAAAGTCCCTTAAAACTCGCCCACATGTTTGAGATTTCATTGGAAATTTTTCAGATTTCATTCAAAATGTTTCAGATTACATCGAAAATGTTGTAAATAAGTATTTTCAATCAAGTACCTAGGTAGATTGTGTATATTTTTCGTTTCCCCTATGATCAGAGAAATGAACACATTGATCGGATTAACCATTAGCCCTATCCTGTTGATGGTTTAAGAACGGGTTAACTAACACCCAATACGGTGAACATGGGAGCAATTCAATCAGCACAAACTCTGGCACGTGTGAATTATTCAATTATGAGCCTAACGGCATACCTGAATACGT
>NW_007385727.1:0-2972 GCF_000475195.1 Diaphorina citri
TGTCCCAACGCTAGAGATATTACCAGCTTAATGTAAACTGGACTGTTGCAGAATAAATGGTTCATAAGGGTCTAGAATAAATGGTTCATAATTCTAGACTTGTAGTTCATTGAACTGTAGAGCACGTGATTAGCGCGGTGGACCGTGGATCTGGAGGTTGATGGTTCGAGTCCAAGTCAATTCATAATTTTTAGCGTAGTGTACCTATTAACCGGGGAACTATAAAACGTCCTCTAATTGCTCTGACTGAACACATGTTTGCCGAAATTTTCATTATTTTTCCTCTTTAGCGCAGCACATAGAAAGACGTATGTATCTTTATTGCTTGTATTTTTATCAAGGGAATTTATCATAGATCTATGAAAATATCGAAAGGAAAAGAAATTTTCTCATTTCATTTTTGGGAACTGGACAACTGGAAGGCCCTTGGAAGTTCTCTCTTTGGAATAGCGGTTGGGTGGAAGAGCTCCTCCAGGAGAACCCAGCCACTTAAAAAAAGGAGAAAAAGGTCCCGAAAGGCTTTTCCAAATTTTGGTAGATAGGTAGGTAGGTATAATAAAAGCGATGGGTGCGCGATCGAGATGAAACTCGCGCGCACGACCCAAAAGACAGCTACAGAAAACAATGCTACTGACCACCGCACACTCGCGAACGGGCGGTGCGGTGGGCCTCGGCCCCGGCCGGTGGAAGTCGATATTCTAAAATACACTCATAGCCCTGAATGGGGTCAACGAACTACGTCGGGTGTGATAAGGGCTTAAGCCTAGGTACTGATCCGTCATCCGCGCGAAATGTGTTCTACAAGGTAGGTATAATTATCTCTATAGACACAGACATAATACTCGTACCTACAATTTACCCACCGTAGAGAGGTACAGACCTACAGACCCTTTTCCTCAGAGATTTTTACGGTTCACCGAACTACTTGTGGTTCCAAGTCACAACAATTATGAAAAGTTATAATTACCTATTACAAAATACTTCTTCTCCGATACTAAATGGTTCATGAGGTACCTGTTACTTATCTGGCAAGTGGTTCTTGCCAGGATCAGGTGTATATTTGTATAATGCAACAGCGCAGCGTGCTAGCCTTGATCACGATCTCAAGTATAATTATGTCCATGTGGTACGCCACTAACCTCTTCCAAACCAATATGTCTTTTTTATAGCCCTGATGTGCATATTATGCATAATTAGTAGAGAGGGTGTGTATATACAGGGTGGTTCGTGATTTGCGAACCACGCTTATATCTCAGAAACGGCTGGGAATTAAGGAATGAAATAAACGGCATCATGTAGATGAAATTTTGATGATTAAAATGGCTTTTTTTAAATTTGCAATTTGTTTTGCAAAACGGCCCATTTTTTGCCAATTATAGGTCACTTTTATGGGAACCCCCATTTTTTATTTAATTTTTGGAATCAGCTTAAAATTTTAATTGAAAAAATGTATTCACTCGAAAAAATTTGCTCTGCAAAAATTTGCACAAATCGCGATTTTGTGTGCGTCAGTGACCCCAGATATGATAAATAACGCAGTTGGTCCTGAGTTAGAGCGAAGAATGCCTTACTGTGTACAAACAGATGGATCTCATTTTGAACAGCTTTTATAAATTTGTTTGTTGTTGTTGATTGTTGTTGAAATTGTTAAGTGAATAATACAAAAATTAAAGAAAGAATTAAGAAATTGTTTTTCTTTCTCACATTGTACAGAATTTTTGTAGAGCAAATTTTTTCGAGTGAATACATTTTTTCAATTAAAATTTTATGCTGATTCCAAAAATTAAATAAAAAATGGGGGTTCCCATAAGAGTGACCTATATTTGGCAAAAAATGGGCCGTTTTGCAAAAAAAATTGCAAATTTAAAAAAAGCCATTTTAATCATCAAAATTTCATCTACATGATGCCGTTTATTTCATTCCTTAATCCCCAGCCGTTTCTGAGATATAAGCGTGGTTCGCAAATCACGAACCACCCTGTATATATATTTTTTTCCTCTTCAAGCAAAATGCTAACCAAAGTGTAAATGGCATGGTGCCATTTGATAGAGATCCCGTAGAGATCTTGTTGTTCAGAAGAGTTGAGATTCATTGACGAAGTGATGATATTCATTGACAATTTCAGAATCTTTTAGATTGATAGTGACAATTTCAGTGAGCTGTAAAGCTGTGTCCACACATAGTCGACACCGTCGATCGACGAAGTGAAGAGGTAAATCTAGAATCTCTTAGATTAATAGTGACAATTTCAGTGAGCTGTAAAGCTGTGTCCACACATACCCGACACCGTCGATCGACGAAGTGAAGAGGTGAATCTATGTTGTCGAGAGAGTGTACGGTTTCACGGAGGACGAAGACAGGATAGGAGAAAGCCAGCCGTTCCGAGAACGAACATTATCCCATCAGGATAAAATACGCCCCGGGCGGGGTGAAGAGGTGAATCTATGTTGTCGAGGGAGTGTGCGGTTTCACGGAGGAAGAAGACAGGATAGGAGAAAGCCAGCCGTTCCGAGAACGAACATTATCCCATCGGGATAAAATCCGCCCGGGCGGCAATCGAACCTGCGACCTAGCGCTTACAGGGCAGACGCGCTACCCTCCTAGCTAACTAGACTGGCTAATCTGGCTATGTACAGCATGGCTTTTAGTATTGAACCTGCTACTGCCGGTGCGCCCTGGCTTAACCCCTTTGAAACCTCTGTGATGGCTATGACCTCTGTCTGAATGTTAATACATAGTTACTTAAGGTGCAATCAAAAGACATTAGCGGAACACGGGGCAAAACGATACCCCACCCTTTTTAGGAGCTAGGAAGTGCTGAGCTCTCTTGGATGAACTAGGAACTATTCCTCATAAGCTCTAGAGGTGCCATTTTGCCCCGTGTTCCGCTATATCTGAAGATGCCTGAAGCATCGCGAACGTATTGGTGTTAATGTCTTGAGAATACAGGTAATTACCTATGTACATAAGTA
>NW_007385728.1:0-2972 GCF_000475195.1 Diaphorina citri
CAAATTCACCCCCCCCCCCTGTAGTTTTTATACTCCCTGTATGTATCCCAGTATATCCCGTGTTGTTATTATTATTGAACCCCAGGGGAACACTTATTTGCCTTAAGATAGAAGTCGATATTGTGTAACGCTTAGTACAGGGTGGTCTAAATAATCAGTTTCCCCCGTGTAGTTTACAATATTACTTAAGTATAGTAACTATACTTCCATATCCATAAGAGAATGGAATATGTTTAAATAGGTACCCTGTTTCATAAACAGTGTTTATCCTGCCAGAATGAGACTGAAAAGTCATTTTACTCCCGCAGCGCAGTCTAAACAAGGTATATTTCATAGGTTTACCAATATAGTTTAAGATATATAAATCCTTGTTTAAGATATACCTATAAGATAGTACATTTTCCCCCAAAATGGAGGAGTTGCAATTGGGAAAATATTACCTATTAATAAAAGGTCGATTCCTACGTAAAAAGTTGTGAAAAATCCGAATCTGAGGTCGAAACTCCGAAAAAGTAGGTAACTTTAAAAGGTCGAAAATTCAATTTTTAATTGTCGTTCTAATGAAAAAGTTCAAAGAGTTGTGACGTCAGATTTGAACTTTAAAAGGTCGAAAATTCAATTTTTAATTGCCGTTCTAATGAAAAAGTTCAAAGAGTTGTGACGTCAGATTTCATAACTTTCAAAGGTCGAAAATTCAATTTTTAATTGCCGTTCTAATGAAAAAGTTCAAAGAGTTGTGACGTCAGATTTCACGTCCAAAATGCGCAGAAACGCCATCGCCATGAATTATGACGTCATCGCCTACGGGAGCGTATGCCGTGACGTCAAACTTTAAATCGATTTATCTCGGGATCTAGAAGTCGTAGAAGAAAAAGAAAAATTCCGTTGGTCCTCATTTTTCCTGCTCTATGACTTTGAAACATCACCCAAGTAAGCGCACCTGATCTATTAGCTACTGTACATATCTAGGTACAGCTCTTTTTTGTTTAATCTCCATACTAGGTAAGTAATATTATTGCTGCTGTTCAGTCTTACATTATTTCCTATTTCTGAAAGCTCTGGTGTGTTGTTAAACGGCCCGCGAGTAGCTCATAGCTCAATAATTTCCCTCATTGCTCATTATTTTCCCTCCTTGCTCATTATTTTCCCTCATTGGTCATCTCTAATGAGTCAAATGAGACTCATGAATCCAAGAAGAAGAGAGGAGAGGGATTTCGGGGAAATATTGGGAATTTCCCTTATTGCTCATTATTTTCCCTCCTTGCTCAATATCTTCCCTCATTGGTCATCTCTAATGAGTCAAATGAGACTCATGAATCCAAGAAGAAGAGAGGAGAGGGATTTCGGGGAATATTGGCCGGGAGAATTAATAGCGGGAGGGAAATTAAACCGCCCCTCGGGGAATAATTATTGAGTATTTATCCGTACGGGTCATAGCGGGAGGGAAATTAAACCGCCCCTCGGGGAATAATTATTGAGTATTTATCCGTACGGGTCCCTGATTTATCCGTTACCCGGCGCGAGAAATCCGTAGCGAGCTATCAGGAGGGATATTGGAAGGGAAATATTACATATTGGGAGAAGGTAATTTTGTTATTAAGGGAGAAATTACTTTTGTTTTCCCGTTAAATTCATCCCCAAAGAACATAATTACCTATTTATATTGTTTCTATGTACCTAATACATAGGTTCCACCTTAGTGTGTTTTTTACTTTTTTTTAAAGAAGGTTGAAGGTATCAAATCAGAACATAAATAAGTAGGTAGGTATTATTTGTTTGTTGTTGTGGTAAAGCAGAGCGTTTTCACAACCTTTGTGGATACTACAACATTAGGTACTATTAAGTGCCTCCTTTGCAATCAATTCCAATAGATCGGTTGCGCTTACTTGGGTGATGTTTCAAAGTCATAGAGCAGGAAAAATGAAGACAAACGGAATTTTTCTTTTTCTTCTACGACTTCTAGATACCGAGATAAATCGATTTAAAAAATACCGGTAAATCGTGACAGCCCTAGTATCAGGAGGGATATTGGAAGGGAAATTTTACATATTGGGAGAAGATAATTGTTATTAAGGGAGAAATTACTTTTGTTTTCCCGTTAAATTCATCCCCAAAGAACATTATTACCCATGTTGTTTCTATGTACCTAATACATAGGTTCTACCTAAGTATGTTTTTTACTTAAAAAAAAAAAAAGATCTAGGTATCAAATCAAAACATAAATAGGTAGATATTATTTGTTTGTTGTTGTGGTAAAGCAGAGCGTTTTCACAACCTTTGTGGATACTACAGCATTAGGTAGGTACTTATAAGTGCCTCCTTTGCAATCAATTCCTATAGATCAGTTGCGCTTACTTGGGTGATGTTTCAAAGTCATAGAGCAGGAAAATTGAGGACCAACGGAATTTTTCTTTTTCTTCTACGACTTCTAGATCCCGTGATTAATCGATTTAAAAAAATTGATGTGACGTCATCGTCTACGAGAGCCTATGCCGTGACGTCAAAGTTTACGATTTACCGGTATTTTTTTAATCGATTTATTTCGGGATCTAGAAGTCGTAGAAGAAAAAGAAAAATCCCGTTGGTCCTCATTTTTCCTGCTCTATGACTTTGAAACATCACCCAAGTAAGCGCAACTGATCTATTACATTCTCAGTGGATGGTTACCTGGTACATAGTTAGAAAGGGGAATTTCTTCATTGACATCCTCTTCTTCCCCCATGTGATCTGACAATCCACCATCGTTCCCTGCAAACCAAAACATCACCATTATTTCGAGTCACCGGTCCTGATAAACACCACGCTCGGCGTAGCTTAACTTGATGGGACTCGATATCTGTCATTAAAATAAGAGGGAATGAGGGATTAGCCAGCCTAGTTAGCTTAGTTGGTAGTGCGTCTGCCTTGTAAGCGCTAGGCCGCGGGTTTGATTCCCGCCCGGGACGGATTTTATCCTGATGGGATAATGTTCG
>NW_007385729.1:0-2972 GCF_000475195.1 Diaphorina citri
CGCACTCCCTCCACCAGGGGCTCTAGTTTATCCGACAGTTCTGCGAATGCCTGCAACATATCAACACATTTATTATTTTACATACTAGTAATAAGCTAACCTGAGGTTGTGGTTATGTACCGGGTTGAGATGAGACAGGATATTGTTTCTACAGTTTGGCATGGGAGTGGTAACTTAAAAGCAAGGCAAGTTTACCAACCTTGCCTATCTCAACCCGGTACATAACCACGACCTGAGTCTTGATTGAAGGGTAGCGTTTGCCTTATAAGCGCTAGGTCGCGGGTTCGATTCTTCCCCCCCTCCCGACCTGGATATTAATCTGCCTTCGCAACACATTTATTATTTTACATACTAGTAATAGGCTAACCTGAGGTTGTGGTTATGTACCGGGTTGAGATGAGACAGGATATTGTTTCTACAGTTTGGCATGGGAGTGGTAACTTAAAAGCAAGGCAAGTTTACCAACCTTGCCTATCTCAACCCGGTACATAACCACGATCTGAGTCTTGTTGATTGAAGGGTAGCGTTTGCCTTATAAGCGCTAGGTCGCGGGTTCGATTCTTCCCCCCCTCCCGACCTGGATATTAATCTGCCTTCGCTTTCGGGATGATAAAGAAATCCATGCCATATATTAAATACTAGCTGAATTCCGTCGCTTCGCTCCGGAATCCCGCTAGTTCATCTTGAGGCATGGCCAAACTTTTAGAAAATAATAAAAAATACGGTCGCGCTGCGCGCTCCCTATTAGCTGCATAGTTATCAAACTAAAAAGATAAACGAATATTAAATACCAGCTGAATTAGTTCATCTTGAGGCATGACCAAACTTGTAGAAAAGGCATGGCCGAACTTGCAGAAAATAATAAAAAATACGGTCGCGCTGCGCGCTCCCTATTAGCTGCATAGTTATCAAACTAAAAACATAAACGAAACTCAAATGCTGTTTAGGTCGTGGTTATGTACCGGGTGGTTCGGGCTGGTTAAGATAGGATATTGTTTCTACAGTTTGGCAAGGGAGTGGTAACTTGAGCTAACTTGGCTTATAAGTTACCACTCCCATGCTAAACTGTAGAAACAATATCCTATCTCAACCAGTCCGAACCTAACCCAATCAGGTCGTTTTTCCAACACAGAAAAATTGAAATAGAAAAATTACGAGTTGTAAAAACTGAGCTCATATAAAACATGGAAACATCAATGTTATCCCAAAATTACACTACTGACTTCAATATCAAGATGTTCTAAAAAACAATCGTCATGAGCTTAGTTAGCTTGGAGGTCTTGTAAGCGCTAGGTCGCGGGTTCGATTCCCGCCCTAGGCAGATTTTATCCTAAACAGATTAGGTTCGTGCTCGGAACGACTGGCTTTATCCTATCTTGTCTTCCTTCTCTCTTCGATTTCGGGACGATAAGACCTTAGCAGTTACAGTTCCCTCTGTCAAACCTCTAATAATTGATGGTAAAAAATAAGAAAAAAAAAATAATAATAATGATAAAAAATCAAAGATTTCCCATTTATTCCCTTTTAAGATATTATCTCAGTAATTCCAATTTTTACTTTCTATTATTTCCCTTTATTCCCAATTTTTCCTTCTCTTTTTCCCTCCCTCTCTATTTACTCCTTTTATCTCACTCTTTTTCCTCTTTGTTCCTTTATGCTCATACTCTAATTCTTTTACCTCTTTTTCCCTCCCTCTCTATTTACTCCTTTTATCTCACTCTTTTTCCTCTTTGTTCCTTTATGCTCATACTCTAATTCTTTTACAATACTAAACATCATCTGTGCCACATTGAAAGCGTGTCTCCAGTTATGATAAGTGACTTGTCTATAGTTCTTCTTCACAGATAGGAGCCACCTGCATAGAACTTCGTAGTCGATGTGAAACCGCTCTACAAAGTCCAGGTCTAGGAACATACGCAGACATGCCTGTGAATAGAATAGAATAAGATTAGAATAGAATAGAAAATAATTAGCATTATAATGGAATAGATTAGAAGAATCTAGAAATAAATTCCCTTGCAGAAGGCCCCAGTCGAAAAAAGCACTCGTATTTCGATTGCAAATATTTGAAGGGTTATGTTTGCTGTGTCGCCCCTTTATTCCCAATCACAATATGCATCTACAATATTCAATGTCTGAAATATAAAACATAAAAACAGTGCATATAATCTGAAATGAAAACATAAAAACAGTGCATATAAAATCACATCACAATATGCATCTACAATATTCACTGTCTGAAATCAATACATAAAAACAGTGCATATAATATCACATCACAATATGCATCTACAATATTCACTGTCTGAAATCAAAACATAAAAACAGTGCATATAAAATCACATCACAATATGCATCTACAATATTCACTGTCTGAAATGAAAACATAAAAACAGTGCATATAAAATCACATCACAATATGCATCTACAATATTCACTGTCTGAAATCAATAACATAAAAACAGTGCATATAATATCACATCACAATATGCATCTACAATATTTACCGTCTGAAATTAAAATATAAAACACAACAGTGCATATAATATCACATCAACGGGACCCACCCTGAAAGCTTCGCGGGCCACATATGTGGCCCGCTAGTTGGAAATCCCTGTCCTAGATAATTATGTAATAGAAGTCCATGACATTATTATACGTTTGTACGCATGCTAATGTTAGAAAACCAAAACATTAGAATAAGTTTCACTAGACAACAAAAATATTTCAATGATTTTCATTGTAACATCAAAATAAAGTGTACACAGCCTAGGTATAGTAACACGAAAAATAGAGTTTTGAGCTTTTTCGGAATAAGGTAGGTGCAGAATTAAGAATTTAAAAAGTTTTTTTTTTACTTTCTATTATTATTACAGTCGAACCTGGATAAACGAGGACTAGGTCATTTTTCTCGTTTAAAGAGGTTTCATATAACTTTTTCTCGTTTATAGAGGTTATTAGTAGAGTCGAAT
>NW_007385730.1:0-1834 GCF_000475195.1 Diaphorina citri
GTCGATGGTGGGATTCGAACCCGGGACCTTCTGCATGGCAAGCAAGCGCGTTACCACTGGACCAACCGTGCCCCCACAGCCACAGTTAGTTATTACAGCCACATGTTACCTTTGAGGATCGAGAATGCTTTAAGAGGCCACAATCGTCTCGAAAGCGAAGAGAGAAAGAAGACAGGATAGGAGAAAGCCATGCGTTCCGAGAACGAACCTTTTCTGTTTCGGATAAAATCCGCCCCGGCCGGGAGTAGAACCTTGGGATTTTACCCGAGCCTAAATGGGCTCACCTTTTCTCTCTAGACTCACCAAAGGAGAAATTTTCTCTCTTAAACTGTGTCCACACATAGTCGACGCCGTCGATCGACGCGTTGAATCTATGTTGTCGAGGCAGTGTGTTTAAATTCACCATCGATCGACGCCCGTCGTGTAAACACATCTTCAGTGTCCACTGCGTAAATTCCAAGTTTTCCACCCTCGATCTCTTAAATCCTTTCTACCTTCCTAAACTTGGAGAGTGTGGAGCGACCTAAATGAATAGGAAAATGCGAGTAATGCTGCATGATAGATGATTTGGATTCCCCCAAAAACAAATATCTCTCTTAGAATACCAAGGGGGCTCGTACACGGGTCGAAATATGGGTACTTTCGTAAGAGATGAGTTTCTTTTTATTTTATTATTTAAAAAAAATTGTATATTGAGTATTTCACCACCGTTTTTATTTTGCAGCAATGAAACAGCTGCTACATTAGACGCGTTTGGTCTGTGTTGTAGCATGCCAAGCCCGTAGTATTCCTCTCATCAGATGGGCGAGAAGAGACACAATCCTTCCCATTGAGGTGCTGGGTCAACACGAGAATACCAGAAACGAACCCCTTGAAAAATTTGCAATCGAAATATGAGTGCAAGCGCTCCCAAGGTGAAATGGTCCTTAGAGTGTGTGAAAAGAGGGACAAGAAATAAAATAGGTAATATCCCGTTTGATCAGCTTATTTTCTCTTGCATACTAGGGTTGGGACATCGAGACGAAAACATCGATGTTCGATACATCGATGTTTTTAAACTTCGATATATCGAGTATCCGATGTATCGTAATCAAAAACATCGATGTTGACATCGATGTTTTTGTTCCGATGTATCGATGTTTTCAAAACATCGATGTCGATGTCCCAACCCTAAGGAAAATGAGTAGCGTATAATATAAATGCGCACAACTTATTGGGAACCGAAACAAGCTCAGAGAAGCTGTGAAATCCACAAACAAACTAAAATCAATAACTTCCACCACAGCAAGACCCAACAGCAAGTGGTCTGAGGAGAGAAAGGCCGACCATTCTTCTAGGATGAAGATATACTGGCACAAGAGAAAGCAAAAACCATAGAGTTGAGAATTCCGTGGTCCTTTGAGGCCGAAACGAACCAAAAAAAAAAAAGTAGCCTACTGCTGGAGTAAAGGGAATTTTCAGTCCTATGCGAGCAGTATAAATAAGCACTATTATTATTACTTTTATCTCATTCACAGCGTGGACTATGCAGGCGAGAACTTCGTCCGATTCTCCGGTGATACCAGGAAGCATGCTACCGCTCAGCTATTCGCGTGGGAAGCATACGAGAAGGGAGTGGATGTCCATGTGCTGGCAGAACCCACCAAACTGGAACTCCTCAAGAAGGAATACGAGGAGAAGAAGGAGGAGTTCAAGAAGGAGGTGTCCTCGAGTGTGATTGATAAGTATGGGGGAGCTGAACATCTGCAGGCACCTCCTAAAGCGTTGCTCCTGGCACAGACAGAGGACTATGTTGAGTATTCACGCTATGGGAAAGTTATCAAGGTACGTACAG
>NW_007385730.1:2144-2971 GCF_000475195.1 Diaphorina citri
TTTTTTTTGGTTTTTTGGCTTTATGGTTCTCTGGACAAAATTTGCACCACCATTTTCGTGATCCTGGTAAAAAGACCTTTAATTTGATATATAGGTCGACCAGGTTTGGATAAGTCCTTCTATGGGAACAGACAGAGTGACAGAATGACAGACAGACAGAGTGACAGACCGACACCGAAGCGAATACAATAGTCCGTCCCTTATACCTTTTTATTACTATTGTAATAATAAAGGAAGGACGGACTAGAAGAGGAAGAAAGAAGAAGGACGAAAATGGAAATAAGAGAGAACCCCATTCATTTCAAGTTCAAGTAAAAGAGTCTAAAAGGACTAATGTGGATGGTACATGTTTTTGAATTCAGCCATTTGTTATACGGGCATTCATTTCAAGTTCAAGTAAAAGAGTCTAAAAGGACTAATGTGGATGGTACATGTTTTTGAATTCAGCCATTTGTTATACGGGGGAGACCTAAGCAGGGGCCGTCCTCCCCTACCTTCCTTGCCAGTCGTGATATGCTATGAACATTTTTAACGTCGGGCTTTTCTCAAAATGATAAATACCCGTCATAATAGTGTCCCCATGTCCCCATATTCCCTGCTTTAGTGTCCCCATCCCCATGCTTCCTGCTATGGTGTCCCCATCCCCATATTCCCTGCTATAGTATCCCCATCCCCATATTCTTTGTTGTAGTATCCCCATGCTTCCTGCTATGGTGTCCACATTCCCATACTATGCAAATCTCCGTGGCCTAGTGCAGGGGTTCTCAACCTTTTAGTAAACACGTACCACTTGAAATTTTCAGAGATTTTGACGTACCACCTTATAT
>NW_007385731.1:0-2971 GCF_000475195.1 Diaphorina citri
GAGTGAAAAATAGAGGGAGAGAAGGAGAAAGACATCAGCTACAGTAGATTTTATATAGGCAATCACGGAGGAGAGAGAGAGAGAGAGAGGGAAGAGGGAGGGGAGAGTATGTGTGTGTGGGAGAGAGAGAGAGAATGGGAGGGAAAAAGAGGAAGAGATAGAGAGAAAAAAGGGCAAAGAGAGAGAGAGATAAAGAAAGGAAGGAGAGAGATAGAACATATGTGTCTCCAAGTGTGATGTGGAGTGCATATTTCATGAGTGTGAAAACTCTCTCGTCTCACACTCTCTTTCACTCTCCCTACCTCTTTTTACTTATATCCTTCTCTCTCTCTCTCTCTCTTTCTTTACCTATCTCCCTCTTTTCATCTTTCTCTCTCTGCCCCTATATCCTTCTCTCTCTCTCTCTCTCTTTGCCCCTCTATCCTTCCCTCCCTATCTCTCCCATTTCCCTTTTCTACTCTCCTCCTCCTATATTTCTTTCTCAGAGTTACCTTCACTTTTTTATTTCAACACGGCCTCTTTATTTGAATCTCCAAACATCACATCCAACTGTCACGATCAATTCAACCTGACATGTCCGGGGTTCAGTCAAGTAGAGTGAAGTAAGCCAAGTTCAATACGCTTTAAAAATTCGGGAAAACGGAGTGATTGGGGCGTGGGGGGAAATTCGCATTAGGTCAATACCCACACTAAACAGAATTGGTCTCTTTTCCCTAAGATCCAAAGATCCAGGTTCCCAAAACGGCCTTCTTGGGGTCCTACCGGCAAAAAATGCATTGGGGACTCCTCCTGACAAGTAAACTTCGAAATAATCGGTTCCCAGATATTCCTCAATAAGTAAGTTACCAAACAGGTTGAAATACTAGCGATATTCTTGCCCCTCTATCCTTCCCTCCCTATCTCTCCCATTTCCCTTTTCTACTCTCCTCCTCCCAAACATCACATCCAACTGTCACGATCAATTCAACCTGACATGTCCGGGGTTCGATTTCCTATCATGTCAAAAAAAAATATCAAATCGGATTGAGTCCCCCAAATCAAGTCGCGGTGTCTCTTTTGAGGCCCTTTGAGACCGGGTGCCGTCAAACCGCACAAAACAAGATGAATAAAAATAAAGATAATCGGAGAGAGAAGAAGAAAAGGAAAAAGAAGAGGAAGAAGAAAAGGAAGAATGGTAGGATTGTAGTAATATCCTTGTTTTTATCCCTGAAATCAATTCCAAACCGCAAAATTGTCCCCTATTTGTGCAGGTATTTTTCTTCTTCCTCGTCTTCTTCTTTTTCCATTTCTTCTAAATCCTTAGGGTCTTTGTCCCCTCCTTTGTCGCTTCCAATCAATTCCAAATTTGGGAGGACAAAATCAATTCGCCACGTCAACCTGTCAATCAAAATGCACAATTGAGTTAGACGTCGGATGACATTCTTACTTGATCCATTTATTTCATCTGGATATACGTGACGCGCTTGATTGCCACGTGAGCTCACGTGACGTGATAATAGTGTAGCTGTCCTGAACGAGATTACCTACATTATGGAAAAACTTTGAACTACATCTTTCCGACTCCCCATGAGTTCACGTGACGTGATGGTCGTGTGTTTCCTGATCCATTTATTTCATCTGGATATACGTGACGCGCTTGGTTGCCACGTGAGCTCACGTGACGTGAAGTGTGGTTGTCCTGAACGAGATTACCTACAATATGGGAAAACTTTGAACTACATCTTTCTGACTCCCCATGAGTTCACGTGACGTGATGGTCGTGTGTTTCTACCTTTACCTTCCAAACTGACTAGGGTGGCAAAATTTCTTTTCAAAGTCTTTGACATTCCTGTAATTTCACTAAGTGTCGTTCCTCTTCCAGATTTCTTCATTTCTTGTCTTACAAAGAGCCCCTCGAGACCTCCCGGATTCTACTAAAACCCAATAAAATACTTTCAGATCAATCAAAGTAATCAAACAATGGGAAGATTTGTGTCAAGTTTTATTTGAATTAAATGTTATTTGCGTGATTATGTTCGCGGATTTGGCATTTTTGTTCGCGGATTTGGCGATTATGTTCGCAGATTTCGCGATTTTGTTCGCGGATTTTGCGATTATGCTCGCGGATTTCGCGATTATGTTCGCGGATTTCGCGATTATGATCGCGGATTTGGTGATTTTGTTTGCGGATTTTGCGATTATGTTCGCGGATTTGGCGATTTTGTTTACATGTAATTTAACATTTAAAGAGACAATCAAAAAGGTTACTGATGGTTTTCTCTGTTGAAAATAATCTCGAAGGTTTCAATGATGAATTCAATATGTTTACATGTAATTTAACATTTAAAGAGACAATCAAAAAGGTTACTGATGGTTTTCTCTGTTGAAAATAATCTCGAAGGTTACAATGAAACCCGAAGTACTCTTTTGTCGCTAATCTTACTCTCTTATTGGAGATCATTATGCTTCGTAATGATCTGTATTTTCCATTCAATAAGTTCTATGGGTACAATATACGCCATTCTATAGGTAAATTTGAGCAGTTACCTGCCTATGTGTATTTGAATATCATCAAAAACGAATTTTTTCTTTGATAAATTGTAATTTTATTGATGTTCTGAATACCTATCACGGCAGTGATGAACTCTCTTATTGGGGATCATTGTGCTTCGTAATGATCTGTATTTTCCATTCAATAAGTTCTATAGGTACAGTATAGGCCATTCTATAGGTAAATTTGAGCAGTTACCTGCCTATATGTATTTGAATATCATCAAAAACGAATTCTTTCTTTGATAAATTGTAATTTTATTGATGTTCTGAATACCTATCACGGCAGTGATGAAGGTTTCGTGCTGTAGGAATTCTTCGGTAGAAATTAAAAACCAGACATTTGTTGTTCCAGCAGCGGCGACAGCACGTTGAATGCACTAATTCCGGATGGATCACTGAAGTTAAGCAACGTTGCGCGTTGTTGGTATCTGGCTTTTCC
>NW_007385732.1:0-2971 GCF_000475195.1 Diaphorina citri
ATTCTGTAAACGCTAGGTCGCGGATAAGATTCCCACCCGGGGCGAACTTTATCTTAAGCAGATAAGATTCGTTTTGGGTTCCCTTTTTTCAAACTTCGAGACAAGAGGCAAGATGTGAAGCTTTTGGTGTACCATACACTTACATAGAGTGTCAGGATTCAGATGACAGGGTGGTAGTGGACTTGTGGCGATGTCGGTGATATTATCACTCCCATCACTCACGGCAGACTCTGCCACACTACTGAGAAGTTCACGGGCAGCTTTCTCAACACTCGGAGCGTCTCTCTGCAGAAGTAAATCCACCCTGAACTGGACAAACGTAAGAACACATAGTTAATAAAACGTGATTGTGTGGATCAGTGTCCAACTGTCTCTTAAAAGAGACATTGTGTTATGCATTTTTATAGAAGACATTATTGTGACATTTCAAGTTATATTTTGCGAATAAAAATCACCTACATATTGTTATTTGAAGTTAATACCCTGAAGTTCCTCTCTGTGCATAAGTTCATGAGTAGGTAACCCTTCAGGAGAACATCTTCCATTCTTCCCCAACTGTGTGGTGAATCCAATCCCCAAACGCTTAAACACAATCGCTTCCACTGCCGTCCTTTCACCACCCCCCCTCGAGCTTCATTTTTCTCCTTTATTGTACGTCAAACTCCGAAAATTTGGGGTCGAGGGGGCCCCGCCACCATTAGTCTTTGGACCCTCGGGCTCCCCCTCGACAAAATCCTGGATACGGTTCTGCTAACCAGCCTGATAGTTTCAAAGGGTTCTCTCTGCTTGAAAATAACAAGCCCAAGTCCTCACGATGGTTGACTGCGGTTCAGGACGAGCTATTAAACATGGCTAGAGACCATCATCCTGATGCCTGATGTATGGCTGATAAAAGAGAAATTTTCTCTATTTCGTCATCACCTTTCGGCTCTAGCTAAAGCCGTTACAATAACAACTTTACCTGCTGATCACTCCGGTGTTTCAAATGCTGCTGATACTTGTACATCACGCCCGGCATTCCCCCCGTCCCAACTTGATTGCTGATCGGAAACCGCCAAGTCTGCAGTGGACTCTGTCGTATTGAGATCAGCATGAGAGTGGAGAAGATCGCTAGCACCAGAATAAAGGGAAAGATTTGAAGGGCCCGGTGGTAGAAGAGGGAGCGCCGCGTTTGGCTGAGACGAACAATGCCTAGCCGCTTCAGACGAACCAGATGCATCCTCGGCAAACGGGCCTCGGGGAAGTACTGAAGATAACAAAATAAATGCGTATGGCGTTTACAACCAAAATAAAATCTAAATTGCAGGTTTTCTCATTTCCTCAAATTTCTATCTCGGAAAGTTTTAAACCAACTGCCGAAATTTTGGCCAGCAACTGAGAGCTCTATCTAACTGATAAGTTCTCAAATAAGAACAGAACGTAATAGGCTTTATGAAGAGTATACCCTCCTGAGTCCCAAGCTGTTTTTGAGCTCTGTCATGCTTTAGTCCTGAAGGCCAGGAATCGAACCCGGATATTTTGCTCTATATATATTTCGGCTCCCTCGTATTCATCCCCACTGACCTCTCCTTCTTCTCTTCCCTCCATGGTTCAAAATAACAATAATAACACTGAATTAAATATGAATTCGGTTAATAAAACAAAGGGGTTTATTTTTAATAAGGAATCAAAGTTCAACTAAAAAAAAAAAAAAAACAATAACAGTTACCTAGTTAGCTTAGTTGGTAGTGCGTTTGCCTTGTAAGCGCTAGGCCGCGGGTTCGATTCCCGCCCGGGGCGGATTTTATCCTGATGGGATAATGTTCGTTCTCGGAACGGCTGGCTTTCTCCTATCCTGTCTTTCTTCTCTCTTCGATTTCGGGACGATAAGACCATAGCAGTTACAGTTCCCTCTGTCAAACCTCTTAAAAAAAAAAAAAATCATTTCCTCGGAAAGTTTAAAACAACTGCCGAAATTTTGGCCAGCAACTGAGAGCTCTATCTAACTGATAAGTTCTCAAATAAGAACAGAACGTAATAGGCTTTATGAAGAGGGTTGGCTACTGGCTTTCCCCCTTTAAATACCCACATAGCCTGCCTCCGGGCCATGGGGTCTTTCATTCTGTTTGTCTTATAGTTCTTTGAGTTGTGCCATTAAATCATGGACAAGTTTGTGCTCCCAAGAAAGCCCAGCTAGGTAGGTGAGTTCGGTGAGTAGATCTTTGGGGAGGAAATCTTCTTCTGTGATAGGTAGGTCTTACCTCATCTTGGCCTACCTCTAATCTTGTTGATCTTCAATCCCAATTCCCAAATAAAATTTAAATCAAATCACTCTTACCTGTCAAATACTCAGGTTGAATTTCAATATCACGATTTGAACAATATTTGTATTTGCCTATATCCAGCCCTAGAGCTTTTGTCTCGCAAAGTACGAATTTCCATCGAAATGACTTGATAGGTAAAATTAGGTGCCGATTTAAATAGTTATGTTGATCCTGGAAACTCTGGTCTATTTATGCAATCCGAAATGTTTAGAAAACACCAAAAAATGGGTTTGTTTACAAAGTTGGTGTCATACGGAATGTAAATTTTGCGATAGTGTGAAATGATTTGGCTCGACATGGGACATGGGCTAGACTGAAAATTCTGAAAACTATGGAATGTGATTTTTTAACTTTTCAAGAGAAAATCATTATTGAATTAAAATGATTTAATTACGTAAACCTAGGGTAATTAATTTAATTATTACTTTATTACAGTGGATCAATTTGCGATTGCCTCCAAGCCGTGTATCATAGTTGTGATAAAAAATGTAAACAAAAAGGAAAATCGATCAACATGCTCGAATTTTTTTTTTTACTTTTTACAAAACCTGAAAAGAAATTTCCCAGGCAAAGAAAATTACAATGTGATCCATACGTCCGTTTTAGCTGTGATTCATTAGAAAATGTAAAATATCAGTGTAGAAAACCCGGTCTTGATTACCAACTTT
>NW_007385733.1:0-5372 GCF_000475195.1 Diaphorina citri
TCAAACCAAAGAAGATTTGCCTTTGGAGGCCCACTTTTAAATGTGTAATATTTTTTAAAGGAAATTATACAAAAAACAGGGGATGGTTTTTTTTTTTCTTCAAGTTCTAAGACTGTTTATTGCACTAGGTACTAGGTTTAATCCTTTTCCTCTCAATTTTCAGTTCCCCACTCTTCCCAAGTATATGGCAATGAAAATGGGCCCTCTTGATCCCAAACTCGTAAAACCACCCAAATCTCATCCTCAAGAACCAGACAGTGATGATGATCCTCTCTGCTCCCTCTGTCACAAACCAATCGAGGAAGTAGACAAACTCACCTGTCCGAAATGCACAATGCTTGCACATATGATATGTTTGGCAAATTATTTCCTGCGAGGGTCCGGCCATTATGTTCCTGTAGACGGGAAATGTGTAGAATGTGCCGGCTATTTGCGATGGGGAGATTTGATCGAGAAGAATCGAGAGAGAAGATGACAGATGATGTTTGTGATGAGATTGATTGTGTGAATGGAGAACCCGTATTGTTGGTAAGTTCAAAGTCTAATGACCTTGATTTTTTTAATGTAAAAAATAGGAGGAACAACAACAAGTTTCATCACAGTTAATCAACCCATATTTTAAAAGTGGAAAAATGGGAAACAGAATCATTTCAGATTACAAAAGAAAAACATGCGTTTTTTTTTTTTTTGTTCATTTTGAAAAATCATTCAAACTGTCCGTCCACTGTCCATTGCAACGAACATCGGCAGAGTAATAATGTATTAGCCTATTAGCCATGATTAAACAAAACCTTGCTTAGATCTCACTGCTTGATAACGGAATGTGTGTTAAATAGGATGGCTGGGGACCTTTCATTAGTTTAGAGCGCTTTTTGGTGGTCTCATCACTTTCGTTTTAACCTTTTTGTAGGCCTTAATGGTGGCTTCAAATATTACTCTTTCATTCAACCTATTTCATGAAGTTTACCCTACCGATTTCATAAACGTTTCACGTTTAATACAATGTAAGGTATAAGGTAAAACGCAAGTTATATCTCTTTGAGCTAATGGTTGTTTTTAAAATAAAATTACGTACTGATGATTATTAAAGTAAGTGAGAGTGAGTGATGATGATAAAAAGCTGTTTTGAAAATAATAATAATAAATACCTACAAGAATCAAAGGGTGCTCTGTGTGTCTCATTCTTGTGTTTACAATATTTAATCGATGAATCAGACTAATGATGAAGACAGACAGTGGACTGTTTCTGAAAGAGACTGTTATCAGTAGGCGCAGTGGTTCTTAACCTTTTGGTCTCCCGGTACCTTTCTGGAGTAGAAAGTGACTAGTTTCCGTCTCTTAGGGGCGGATGAATAAGAACTCTCAAATCTCAAGTCTTATTGGCTGGTTGAGCTAGTTCACTTTTCCCAACCTCGCTCTGAGACCTCTCATCCACCAATGAAATCATTGGCATTCACTTTTTTTTAGAGGTTTGATTCTGGGGACTCTAACAACGGAGTTCTTATCCGTATCCCGCAATCGAAGAGAGGACAGGATAGGAGAAAGCCAGTCGTTCCGAGAACGAACCGTATCTGTTTAGGATAAAATTCGCCCCGGGCGGGAATCGAACTCGCGCTTACGCTTACAAGGCAGGCGCGCTACTGTCCGACTAGGCTGACTTTTTTTTGGAACTACCTATTCGACCAAGTTTAAAAGAGTAAATGCGACAAACCTCTGTGGACAGTTAGTCATCACCTCTGTTATCAGTAGAGTGATGAAAGAGTTTGTGTAACAAACACTGTCTTACATTTTCCGTCTAAAACAAAAACTGATTGATTTCTTTTCGATTGAACGAGGAAGAATCGATAGATGTATATCAGTAGAGTTTTCCTATCAAACGCAGCCATCCATTTTCCGCGTAAAGGAAAAATTCTGTTATTTTTAATTATTATTAATTTTTCCCCCAAATAAGACTGCCAGTTGAAACAACCGAATCAAATCACACAGGTCAAATATACATATACTGTAATTTTAATATAAACATCACCAAATCACCACAAATACGCAAACTCATTTGAAGGAATGTTTAAGGTGTCCATTTAGCACACTCTAATAAATTTCAATACAGAAAAGATGTCCACTTGTTTTCTGATATGTGTGGCACTCTTTGTCACTTAGTCAAGTTATATTATGTATAGCAAGGTGGTTTTAAATATTTTCCTCTCTTGACTGCTGGAATCTGTGGAATTTGAATGCAAACTGTCCAGTTGATTTCAGGGTGATTTTAAAACTTTATTCCAATTGACTTTAGGTAAAAGAACTTGATAGATATCAAATCTTAAAATTAGAAATTTCGGGTAGGACCTATTGGGCAGATTAAAATTATTGGCAATTATTTTCTACAAGCTGGGATTTTTCGAATTCATCCAGCCAGCCTAGTCAGCTTGGTTGGTAGCGCGTCCGCCTTGTAAGCGCTAGACCCGGGACGGACTTTATCCTGAAGGCATAAGGTTCGTTCTTGGAACAGCTGGCTTTCTCCTATTCTGTCTGCCTTTTCTATTCGATTTCGGAACGATAAGACCCTAGTAGAACACCACTTAGAGTTCTCTTTATCAAATCTCTAGGGGAAAAAAAGACGGACTGCCCAAAGTTCGGGTTGCCAAAACAACTCAGGATACTTTTCAGTCAGATTTGTTACAATTAAAACAAGATTGGAATATTGTGTTAAAATAGAAGTAAGGTTGGCTCTTTTCAATCTCATTCGACAAATGACCACTATTTCTTCTTTGTTTTCAGCGACCAGATGTGTCCAATATTTCCATAGAAAGCAATCAAATCATAACTACACCGTCCAACAGTACCTGGACAGTAGACAGCAGTCAAGCTACGCCTATCAAATTTCTCATCAGTGACCTTAAAGACAGCAACCAAACGAAATATTGTTACGTTAATGTAGACCACCAATCTGTGAACTCAACTTCGGGGAACAAGCGAAAAGAAATCACCATTGCTACTGAGGTAAGTAAAAAATGTAGGTAGGTTTTGTAACAAAACAAAAAAAAAAAAAAATCTGGTGTGAACATCACACGACTTTGCTTATCCTATTGAATAGGTATCTCAAACCGTTTAGTTAGCACAGCTGAAAACCGCCAAAAATAAAAAGCGGTCGAAAACTGTCAAAATTAGATCGAAAAATAGCTACTCCGGAAAGTCGAATTTTAGACCTGAGAGGTACGGCTGAAAAGGTCCATCTGTCGGGTCTACCTGATCCCTGATGAGCACACAAACTATCAGGTAGACCTGACAGGCGGGCCTGATCAGGTGTACCTGTTAGTGAGTGGCTGGCGTAAGGCCAAATAAATTGAAAGATCTCAAAATAATGATAAAATGACACAAAACACAAAACAAACAAAAAAATGATTCGATTGATTGCTTGATTGATTATTATTTTTTTAATGCAATCTTTCCATTCCTTCCTCCCCCAGTGGCATCTGTACCATCACGAGTGCAAATGGAACGCAGCGGTAGTGACCTTGTACTTCCTAGGTGTGATCCTAGGTTCGATACCCGCCGGTTTACTAGCGGATAGATTCGGCCGTCGTGTGATCATGCTCATCTCCTTCTATGGCCAGGGGGCCATCAGTATAGCTATCGTGTATAACAGGTCCTTTCCCGTGTATCTTATCCTCTCCACATTTTCCATACAGAAGCAAGACTGCTCTTCTGTCCTGGTATGAGTGGATGTGGCATTCACTACATATGAGGTTTAAGGAACACCCCTGAAAATAATAGATAAATAAAAAATAAATAAATAAAGGGGCAATATCACACACGACTTTCTTGGAACTATAAAAAGAGATCGAATTTTTTCCACATTGAAAATTCGATCAAAAAAATAATGACAATAAAATAGAAGTGGCAAAAAAAATTAAGAGGAGTTTTCGTCACAATTTTTTTTCCGCGAATCGACACCAAAATGTCCCTTGTCGGCAATGTCATTTATAAAGAGACTTACACACGATTTTTTATATTATTATTTATTATTTTTTTTTTTTCGAACTACTTACAGTGGGAACGGCCTTTAGAAACAAAAAAGAATAATTTAGTCCGGCGACAAATCTTGTATACAAAAAAGTCAAAAATGTCAGCCAGAACATTTCTTAACAAATGGTTGTTTCACCCCAACACTGGAAAACTCGCATTTGACTTTTCTCGTTATTTTTTCTTCTCATTATCTTCTCAAGAACAGAATAATTCTCTAAAAGTACGCTCCAAGTACTTACTGGATAGTATTCCATAAATCATAAGGAAATTTTATTGATGTTAACTATTGTTGAAAAATGACTTTCGCTTTTATTATCCTCCAGGGTCTCCAGAACAGCTCACCGTACACACGTGCTCCATCGCGAGTTCATTGTTCCCACGAGATGGCGTATCGGCGTGGCGTGGTTACAGAGCGATATGCTGGACTGTGGGGGTTGATAGTGATGCTCTCTCTAGTGAGCTCATTGGTTCGCCTAACTGGCCGGAGCAGAACTAGTCACCGCTGTCTCTCCCCTTTGTGGGCTCCCTCACTCCTTGCTAATTGTTGCGTGAGTTCTCTTCCTAGACTTACTGATTTCCGCATTTCTTCAAGCACTTCTTTGGTTAGGAAAATTTTCCGTCCTGGCCCGGTGTTCGAACCCCCAGCATTCTCGGGTTGAGAATCAGTGGCTCTTTTTTGACCACTCCGGCCACCAGGGTCGGCAGGAGTCATCTAATATCTTGATTAATTATTTATTATTATTATCTATTTTGAGCCCGGGGAAACTGTAACTACCAACGGTCTTATCGTCCGAAAAAGGACGCGGCGGCAACGCCTAGCGCACAAGCCAGCCCCGTTCCGAGAACGAACATTATCATGTTTATGGATAAATTTTTCGCCCCGGCTTGAGAATTCGACGCTAGCGCTAACAAGGCAGACGCGCACGCATCCAAGCTAACTAGGCCCTTGCTTTTTGGGAGGTTTTGACAAGAGGGGAAACGTAAACTACTGATATCTTTTTCGTCCGCAAAATGGAAGAGAGAAAAGGCCAGCCCCATTTCGAGACGAAGAAAGCGCTACCTACCTGGGTTAAAAAAAAAAAAAAAAAAAAAAAAAAAAAAAAAAAAAAAAAAACAAAAAGGGGGAAATAAGTTTTTTCCCCGCGCGGGAAATCGAAGCCCGTGGACAATGGCACTTTTAAGAATAACACTAAAGTAATCTATGTGTTTTGTTGTTCTTTTCTCACGCATTCATCAGGTGCAATTCCAGAATCACCTCTGTGGAAATATACGCTAAGAATAAGTACCTAAGTTGGTGTGTTTTTCCCTTTATCCATTTTCATCAGGTTCATCCAGAAAATCAGCCTCTG
>NW_007385733.1:12287-13097 GCF_000475195.1 Diaphorina citri
GGGGCAACAAGGCGAAATAGAGAAACTGGGGACGCAGGGTGCGGTAGGCTGGAGTCGCGTATAGTAGAAAAATGTACGGGTAGGTTTTGTGGAACGAAAACAGAAAGAATATATTATACGTATACTACTAAAAAAAAAATCTGGTGTGAACATCACACGACTTTGCTTATCCTATTGAATAGGTATCTCAAACCGTTTAGTTAGCACAGCTGAAAACCGCCAAAAATAAAAAGCGGTCGAAAACTGTCAAAATTAGATCGAAAAATAGCTACTCCGGAAAGTCGAATTTTAGACCTGAGAGGTACGGCTGAAAAGGTCCATCTGTCGGGTCTACCTGATCCCTGATGAGCACACAAACTATCAGGTAGACCTGACAGGCGGGCCTGATCAGGTGTACCTGTTAGTGAGTGGCTGGCGTAAGGCCAAATAAATTGAAAGATCTCAAAATAATGATTTGATTGATTGCTTAATTGATTATTATTTTTTTAATGTAATCTTTCCATTCCTTCCTCCCCCAGTGGCATCTATACCATCACGAGTGCAAATGGAACGCAGCGGTAGTGACCTTGTACTTCCTCGGTGTGATCCTAGGTTCGATACCCGCCGGTTTACTAGCGGATAGATTCGGCCGTCGTGTGATCATGCTCATCTCCTTCTATGGCCAGGAAAATTGTTTAGAAACAAATCCACTAATCACTCTCACTATCCTCCTCCTCCTCTTCCTCTTCCTCTTCCTCCTCCAGCTCCTCCACATTTTCCATACAGAAGCAAGACTGCTCTTCTGTCCTGGTATGAGTGGATGTGGCATTC
>NW_007385734.1:0-1334 GCF_000475195.1 Diaphorina citri
TGAAAAGTGTGTGTTCGTTCTCACAGCTTTAATTAAAAGCTTGACTAATAAATTTCGGCTACGTGAGATTTTTCGGGGAAAAAAATTCGGGCGTAAGGTGTTCGAAAAGAAAAGAGCAAATATTTCCCATAATTTTCCCGCCGTGACGGTCTGTGTAGGGCCTTCCCTGGAAGGGGGGATATTTTTGGCCTCCTGAATTTGTTGAACATGGTACTGGTGGCATCAGTACTTTAGAATAAATTGCGATATAAATCGCCTACAGCACAACTTACAAAATTGTGTCCAGCCAAGGGGCCTAATTACGGTCTACTGTAGGTACCTAGATGATCTACACTCCAAAAAGAGTCTAAAGTATACAGAAGTTGGATAGTCAGAGAACACTTTACTGTTCATACAATAAAATTAACTTGTAAGTACTCATTTCATTACTAATAATTCTAATGACTGTACCAATGTACCACACAGTGGCGTAGCGTCCATGTAGGGCGTGTATGGCGGCCATACACTCAAAATTTACTCAAATACCCTTAAATATTGACTTTAAATATTTATGAAGAAGCATGTGCATGACTTATGTAGTAATGTGCATGGTGATGGAAATTAGTGCCCTACACGCCTTACACTTGACTTTAGACCACGCTACGCCACTGAGGTAGGTGCTTTCATAACTTTCATCCTAGAATTTTTTACTGCTCTCAAGGGTCAGCTGTCATCCTTTTCACAATTTTACTCGTCCCAAAGTACCACTATATGAAATGCGATGTACAGCACAACTTCAGGTACTGTTCATATTATGAAAGATTAATTATTAATTTATTATATGACACTAGCTATAAAGCGGTGCTAAATTAAACTGTTGAAATAAAGGGACTGGATTCCCACCTCGACAGTCTAAATAAAGTATCATACCTATAGGTAGATAGGTACTTATACTCTTTTTATTATTATTATTATTATTATTATTATTATTATTATTATTATTATTATTATTATTATTATTATTATTATTATTATTATTATTATTATTATTATTATTATTATTATTATTATTATTATTATTATTATTATTATTATTATTATTATTATTATTATTATTATTATTATTATTATTATTATTATTATTATTATTATTATTATTATTATTATTATTATTATTATTATTATTATTATTATTATTATTATTATTATTATTATTATTATTATTATTATTATTATTATTATTATTATTATTATTATTATTATTATTATTATTATTATTATTATTATTATTATTATTATTATTATTATTATTATTATTTTACTAGTTTTTTAGGATGCCTACAAAAAAAGAGCTC
>NW_007385734.1:1628-2971 GCF_000475195.1 Diaphorina citri
GCGCTGTGCTCATTCTTCCCTTCTCTACTCCCCTCTGCCTCCTCTCCTTCTTGCGCTTCCACAAAGTTTGTTTTTTTTTTTTTGTGTCTTTTTTTTGTTTTTTGTTGTACTTTTTACATTTTCAATACCTAAAAACGTCTTTCCAAAATGTTCTCCTAATCATTTCTTTGATTTCCCACTTATTTTCTTCTTGCCCTGACGTTCATTTTTTTTTCTTTTCTGAGTTTTCTTTTATCTTCTTCCTTCTTTTGCACGAGGCTCGTTCTTCTCCTCGTCCCTCCTGCGTTTTCTAGTCCCGTCCTTCCTTCTATCTATCCTAAACATCAGCTCAAGTGACCACAAGGCTGATCTGAACGCGGCGCCCGGCACTACTTGTATCGCTTGCGGTGTCGTCTGTCCGTGTCTTGTCACTCGGTCGGTCGGTCGGTCGGTCTGTCTGTCTGTCTGTCCCCATAGAAGGACTTATCCAAACCTGGTTGACCTATATATCAAATTAAAGGTCTTTTTACCAGGATCACGAAAGTGGTGGTGCAAATTTTGTCCAGAGAACCATAAAGCCAAAAAACCGAAAAAACTGGTTTTTGGGGGATTTTTTTCACATTTTCTCACACAAATGAGGTCTGATCTTGAAATTTGTCGCAATGACCTATGAACTCAAAGCGAGAAAGTTTTAGATAACACTCCAGTCGTCAATTTAAGACCGGTTTTAGCGTTTTCTAGGTTAAGCAACGCCGATGAAGGCCAATAAATGGATGGGTGACTTAAACATTTTATTGGGAATAAAGGGAGAACGGGCTCTAGTCTTGATTTTAAATCATTACATGAACGTAAAATCAAATCAAGAATGATAATAAACTGAATATTAAACAAATTAGGTAGGTACATAGGTACTGATTTTCTCTAATCACGATCGAATAAACTACGGGCTAAAAAATTCCCGGAGGGACGGACCCAGCTTGTTTTTTCTTGTTTTCCACCCACTGAACCTGGAGGGGGGGAAACATAACAAGAGCGAATATTAAGCGCCATAATTAACACTTGTGTACCAACGTTGGAAAAAAAATATAAATTTAATGAATAATTTTCTCACAGTAGGTTACACAGGTGATGGGTCATAGACGTACTCTAGAAATAGAACCCTACCTACTACCCGCCTATCTATACCTACAGTAGGTATATCTACCTACCTACCTACCTACCGTCTAAAGGTGCATGTAAACTTGGCCATGCAAAGATTGATTTGTATATTTCGTTAGCTTTTCTTTTCGCTGGAAACAATGTTAAAATATGGGTCATCGATGAAAAATAATAATAAATAAAATAAAATAAATAAAATAAAAATG
>NW_007385735.1:0-4321 GCF_000475195.1 Diaphorina citri
TTTAACCTAACCCCATAGGTAATAGTAATAACATAACACTGGTCACTGCTCATTTGTGACAGCTGCTTTTAATGACAATTTTTCATTGTTGTGGCTTCTAAACCAGTACGTTTCTTTTAATAAGTTCATACAGAAAAAAAGTATTGTCTTTTTCCCATATTTCCAAGAGACAAAGTGTTACGAAACAAGAATATAGACTTCACTTACCTTTCCATTTCATGAGTAACATTAGTTCGCCGGTCGAGTCTGAAGCTCCCAGGATGGTTTCCGGTTCCAAGTTATTTTCATTGTTGTGACTTCTAAACCAGTACGTTCTTTTCTTTTAATAAGTTCATACAGAAAAAAAGTATTGTCTTTTTCCCATATTTCCAAGAGACAAAGTGTTACAAAACAAGAAAATAGACTTCACTTACCTTTCCATTTCATGAGTAACATTAGTTCACCAGTCGAGTCTGAAGCTCCCAGGATGGTTTCCGGTTCCAAGTTCTTCGCAAAGCCTTTTGGTGAGTCGTCGGATTTTGACTTCTTTTTCTCTCGTTTATCTGGAGGAGGGGAAGGGACATAACAAATTTGATAAAAAAGGTACATGGCTACTGCGGTTAACATATCGAGTATCTACAGAAAAGCGCTCAAAACAATTTATGGGCAAAGCACTAAAAAAGAACTTAGATGCAAGCCTTTCCTGAAATTATTGGCACTGAATTTTAAAATTAAGAGATGGTCAAATCAAGTGATGATGTAAGTCTAAAACAGAATATTGCAAGATTGGCTAATAACTAATTCATAAATTCATTTGGCTCTCGTGAATATTTAACCTTCCATTACAATGGCTGAAGAGCCAATGAGCACATCTAGGTAGCTTGGAAGGTAGTGTGTCTGGCTGTCTGCCTTGTATGCACTAGGTTGTGCATTCTATTCCCACTTACTCAAAATAATTTATGGACAAAGCACTAAAAAAGAACTTAGATGCAAGCCTTTCCTGAAATTGTTGGCACTGAATTTTAAAATTAAGAGA
Organism: Diaphorina citri; assembly: GCF_000475195.1. Classification (NCBI taxonomy): domain Eukaryota; kingdom Metazoa; phylum Arthropoda; class Insecta; order Hemiptera; family Psyllidae; genus Diaphorina; species Diaphorina citri. Next base: position 1,016 of record NW_007385735.1, read on the forward strand.
TGGTCAAATCAAGTGATGATGTAAGTCTAAAACAGATATTGCAAGACTGGCTAATAACTAATTCATAAATTCATTTGGCTCTCATGAATTTAACCTTCCATTACAATGGCTGAAAAGCCATTGAGCACATGTATTAAAACACCCACCCCCTTTAACATGAGACAGACTCTTGGATTTTTTTTCTTCTTTAAAGAGAAGCAAAATCTCACTCACAGGCCTTCTTTCACATAACCATTGAAAATACACAAGTGGACCGTGGCAGCAAGTGTGGTGACATGATTACATCCAACAAGGAATCTCCTTGGTGGAATAAAAAGTACTATGATAAAATAAAGGTTGATTCCCTTACCTGAGCTGTCATTAGATTCTTTTCGTTTCTTGCTCGTGCTGTCCTTGCTAAATGGTTGACTGCAGTTCAGGACAAGCCTTGGCCAATTTAATATGGCTAGAGCTAGAGACTATCACCCCAGTGTATAGAAGTTACAAAAAGATATCTTTTCTTTATTCTGCTATTACCATTCAGCGAAAGCTAAAGCCACTACAACAACAACAACAACCATTATTTTAGTGATTAATTTATAGCAATCACAGTTAATCAAATTGGTAAGGTTTCAAATTCTCAAGGAAAAAAAAAAAAATCCATGCCTTGGCTGGGATTGAACCCAAACCCTCCTGACAAGCATCTTGAGCACTACACTTAAGGTCATTTCTTTCACCCAATCTAACATTAAATATTTCATTTTTATTCATTCCTCTTTCCAGTATCTCGTACTCAAGTTAGAAAGGCCTGCCATAGTGAAGACAATTACGTTCGGGAAGTTTGAGAAGACTCATGTTTGTAACTTGAAGAAGTTCAAAATATTTGGAGGCCTTGATGAAAACACTACAATCGAGTTGTTGGACTGGCAAGTTTTTTTGTTTTTTCTCCTGAAGAGTTTAGGTACTAGGTACTGTAACTCGAAGGTACTGTCACAAGTGAGATCTTATCAACCCAAAATCATGAGAAGGAGGACAGAATAGGAGAAAGTCAGCCGATAAATAGCCACAATCTAGCAAGTTTCAAGTTAGGCTTGCGATCTTCTAAGGTAATTACAGTACCTAGCAATCTCTAAATTATTATTATTATTATTATTTTTTCATTTCAATTTATTAACTAATTAAGTTTGATTTTTTCTCTGTTGGTAAAATCCATGTTTGATGAAAAAAAAAAAAAAAAAACTTCACTGAAAATTTCCAGTCATTGGTTGTTAATTTTAAACTTGTTTGATAATAAAAAAAATCCTTCTTTATTCCAGGGGTCTGAAAAATGACAGTACTCCAGAAACGTTTGATCTCAAATGCAGCCTGGGCGACGGTGAATTCCCCTGTTCCTACATTCGCATCGAGCCATTCCAGTCGTGGGGGCCGAGTTTCAATTTCAGTATCTGGTATGTCGAGTTGCAGGGAGATGATGATAGCGGGCGAGTGCGGAGAGCAGCCCAGTGGCTTGAACAGGTTAGTGTCAGCCTTTTCCGTTAGGGGTTTTTTTGGTATATCAAATAGGGGTTTTACATTGTAGGTACCTACCTATTAATCAGACAGATTTTTTTTTCTTCTGATCATCAAATTGGACAATTTGTCCAATAAAAAAAGTACATTTGTAGCCGAGTTTGTTTCAAACACTTGGCTTGCACACCTGTGATTTTGGTTTTGTTTCCCCAGCAGAGAAGTTCAATTTTTTCAGCACTGTGCTTTGAATATGGGATACACTCAGCCTTGTGGGAAAAATTAATTACCATTGAGTGAAAGAATGAGAATCAACAGCAAAGGAGGCCCTTGTTAATGCTGTGATACCCACTACAGTTGTGAAGAGGCTTCTAGCTTCACTACAAATAATATTTTTTTTTTTTTTTTTTTTTTTTTTTTTTTACGGCTTTCTTTAAAGTGGCAGGGTTCTCCTAGAGGAGCTCTTCCACCCAACCACTAGCTCTTCCACCCAAAGACTAGCTCTTCCACCCAACCACTAGCTCTTCCACCCAACCACTAGCTCTTCCACCCAACCACTGGATTGGATTTAAATCATACATAATTATACTCGTAAGACATATCCAGGTATTACGTATTACGGATATCTATGCGTTTAAAATATCTAATAATATTACAAATAGATATCATGTGCCTATATGGGGATCTAGGATCTCCGCATGAAAAAAAAAAACAGAATTTCGAGAATTCCATCAAGAGGTTATTGGTGACCGTGTCACCGGAAGGATTTAAGAAAGTGTTTTTGTTTTCGAAAACGATGAATCTAAAATTAGTATTACTTTCACGACTATTAGGTTTCGATATGTGAGGTTTTTGATTACAACAATAGATAGGTGTGACATGTAGATTTGATGGACAGGTTTAAGTTTGAAGTCAATGTATAACTTGGTAAGGTTTAGGCCTGTCTCACATTAGAAGTTTAAACGCGCGACTTTTCGTAGCGCGTAGTCACGCGATGCCGCCTGAAAATCCAGACCTATGACAAATGATAGAGACCTTTCACACTCGAGTCGAGCGACTTGGTCTCCTAGACTTTCTAGAGTGGGAGAGCTGAAAGGTAAATGTAAATGCAGTTTCTTTGTGTTATTATATCACAACTTTGGTGCTCACTGCAGCATTGTAGGATTTTCCCAATATCTCAATAATCCTAAAATCCAATGTTTACCTACCATGCTGGCACCGGTCGCTATGCGCATTTATATGCCATAGCTACTCATTTTCCTCACGAGGCTGATGTGGCCCGCAACAGCCCAGTCACCGGAATCAATCATTTGCATGACACAAATTTTCTTGACCCCGCCGGGAAACGAACCCGGCTGCTCACGCGTGCAAGCGAGCGCAGTGACCACTCGCCATGGAGCTGCACTGAGAGCTGGAAAGAGTCTGTATCCTTTTTCATAGGTTTTGGACCTTTCCGGCGGACCCACTCCGCACTCTCGCTTTCGTGAGGAGACACGAGATAGGTACCTGGTGCATTTTCCATTTCCGGAAACTCTTTGGAACGTGAAACGCTGTACTTAAGTCGCAGATAGCGCTCCATTCGGAATATGGTTCCGTTTCTCCAAAGTTTTCGGAAAGAAAAACACTAAATTGTCACTAAATGGAGGGAAAACCACAGCAACTGACGGAGCCCTTCATTTGGGAATTCCATATGTTTTTTGAAGAGAATTGAATTATTGTGAGCGAAAAGTGGAAAAAAATGTATTGGCTGTGCTGAGCTGGGTGAGAGCTTCTATCTATCAATGTGTTTGAAAACGTTTTATCGTAGTACTTGAATATTTA
>NW_007385735.1:6352-11211 GCF_000475195.1 Diaphorina citri
CGGATCCTGGACCCTCACGGTTCACAAAACGTTTCTCTATAACTTCCCTTTACAATTAACAATTCCATATTTAGCAAAACAGCACGGCTAAACAAGACAACAAAGACCATTAAAACCCCATGAATACACTATTACACAATTTCCATTGAAATCATCGTTTTCTGTTCTGTATAACCTACATTGTCTTCTACCACATACAACCTGCCTATCTCTACTATCCTCCTCTACCTCATATCATCCTTAAACCATCCAATTTATGTTATATCTACCACTATACCGACTAATTCTTTATCTTAACGCCATTCTCGCTCGTCCATCTACACTTCTCCTCCATCACATCCTCCTATTCCTCCATACCTCACTACCTCATTCCTTTATACTGTACTTGTTCAATTCACACCCTCCGTGAAGCAGCCATTCATGCATTCATCCAGTTCACAGAACTCGATTGATATGTAAGCATCACAGTAAGGATAAGGTTACAACTACACAATGTTCATCTAGTACGTACTTTGCCACTATGCTTGCATTCATCGCCTCTTTTCCAGAAAGGTCTGAATGCACCATCACCGAAGTTAAGCAACGTTGGCGCCGTGGTTGGTATACGAAACGGCGACTGACCGTCTGGGTGACACGTGCTGCTGGGTAGGGTGACAGGTGCACTCGATTATAGATGGACGGTAACAAATATGAAGATCATTCCCTTGAAAACTAAACCTGTTAGTAGATACATACGTACATACATGATAACAATAGATAGGGCGTTTTCATCGATCCGATGTTGCCGCAGTTGTCCCAATTGGTCCCAGGCCATCAGTTGCCTCCTCATGTGACTACATACGTACGTACGGACAATGGGCTAAAATCACTTTTTTGACATCAGGGGATCCCAAAACGGGATATTTTCCAAACGCATTTCCCGATTTTGAAAATTTGGACCGATTGCAATACTTGTTCATTACTAGTTACTGTATAAGTCCGCTAATACGTGCAGTATAGAAAGAAAAAAAAAAAAAATACTCCATCTTCTTCCTCTTTTGCCTCCACTTTCTCCTCTTATATTTTAGTTCTCATTTTTCTTCATCCTTGCTTCCGCACCTTCTTCCTTCTCTTTCTCATCCTCTCCATTTTCTTCTCTCTTCCTCTTCCTCAATAACTTATTATTTTAAGCCCTCATGTTAACTATAATTATATGAATTTAGACCTAATCGCGGGCTCTGAGAGCCCGCCACCGCGTCTCAGAGGTCTTTCCAAATTCTTGTGGTTTGTATAACTCTAAGGATCTAGGTAATTCTAGGTAGTTCATCCGCTACCTTTGCTTTGAATCGTGCGTGATATACCATTCTCTGACGGATGACTAACACAAAACCCATCATAACACATCAGTTGTCTGTCTAACCCGCCGAACACCGCATAAACACCACTCTCAAACGGGGATATGTTACCAGTGTAGTGGTGTGAAAGTCGAAGAAAAAAATAACCTTCAATTTTAGACAGCTTCGGTTCCAGAGCTTTGTGGTTCGAGTCCAAGTCAAAACATAAAATTTTGGCACAGAGGATTAAGTGGAGATCGATTTACGTAGGTGCAAACTTGTGTCTTTAATTTACAAAGTTTCTAGTTCTATTGTTTCTTGCTTAGATTGCACGCGAAGATCCAGCTTTTTTGTCTTAAGTACTGTGTTTATAAGATACATATTCGTCAGCTCCCATGGCGTAGTGGTCACTGCGTGGTCACTGCGCTCGCCTTGCACGCGGGAGACCCGGGTTCGATTCCCGGCGGGGTCAAGAAATTTGTATCATGCAAATGATTGATTCCGTGACTGGCTGTTGCGGGGCCCATTCAGCTTCGTGAGGAAAATGAGTAGCTATGACAGATAAATGCGCATAGCGACCGGTGCCAGCATGGTAGGTAAACATTGGATGTTAGGATTATTGAGATATTGGGAAAATCCTGCAATGCTGCAGTGGGCACCAAATTTGTGACATAATAACACAAAGAAACTGCATTTACATACATTTAAGATACATATTCTTATTATAAGCATGGGGTCTTAGTATGGGGGGTCGTGCAGTCAATAATGGTTGGGACTACGGACTGGGTTCTGGCCTTCTTGGGTTTGATTCCCGGACTGGGTGGACTGTTTGGCTGAGACTCTGTAATCAGCCGGGGGGGTCTGCCTGATCTGGGGGTTGAACTTGAGTCTGGTTTCGGCTTGGTTCGTGGCCCCAACCATTAAGTAACTATATCTAGGTAGGCACTCCCTTACTGATATTATTGTATTTATTACTATTGTAATATTGTACCTACCTACTGTTAAATAATATAAATAAAATAAAGCACTAATAATACTAATACTAATAATAAGACCCCACCGGGAATCGAAGCCAGTACCTCCGGCGTGCAAGCCTAGAGTGATTTCCACTCGAGGTTACTTAACTCCTTCCTATTGACATACAAACTGCCCGGCACACCTAACCCAACTAGACCCCCACATCAGTATTAACCAACCCCGTGGCAGCAGCCACCTTCCTGGACCTGGAATATGAGTGACCGAACGTTGTCATTGACGTTAACAACAACAACAACAACAACAACAACAACAACAACAACAACAACAACAACAACAACAACAACAACAACAACAACAACTACAACAACAACAACAACAACAACAACAACAACAACAACAACAACAACAACAACAACAACAACAACAACAACAACAAGACAACAATACCAACACCAACACCACCACCAACAACAACAACAACAAAAACAACAACAACAACAACAACAACAACAACAACAACAACAACAACAACAACAACAACAACAACAACAACAACAACAACTACAACAACAACAACAACAACAACAACAACAACAACAACAACAACAACAACAACAACAACAACAACAACAACAACAATTGACACAAAGACATACTATTACACCACTGACGTATGCCACAACTCACCTGTTATGTTATACAATATGAAGAACCTTATTTATTATTCAAAAGCTCAAAACGTTTAATTCTACCTAGCGGGGAATTTCAACACTTTTTGAATACCTCCTGTTCATACAGAAAGTAACCGAAAAGAATATTAGTGAGGGTCTTATTTCGAACTGGATGGATTGCAAAGTAGGTTTTAAAGATGGGTGTTTCATTGCTACATTAGACGAAACAACTGCTACATTCGACGCCTATGGTCTGTGATGTTCAAAATTCATCTCAAAAACACCGCCATCACCCCATCAACTTAAATATAGATAAATAGGGTAAGTGTACCATATATTCGCCTACCTAAAAAACGTACCATTTATTGGCCCACCTGCCCACATTTATTTTTCTAATTTTTGTTTTTATGACTACAATTTTGAAATACCACTGGTTCGATAGCAGTCTTTAAGCCCTTTCTTTTGATGAAATTGGATCTTGAAAAAGTTCGTCCAGTTCAGACTTATGTGGCGTATGGTACAGGTGGGCCAATAAATGGTACGTTTTTTAGCTGGGCGAATAAATGGTACACTTACCCTACATCTCCCGTTGATTTCCAACAATGACTCAATATTTTAAATTTAAAGGGGAAAAAAAAAAAAAAAAAAAAAAAAAAAACAATAATAAAGCTGTATTTTATCATTGTATCTTTCTTCCACCACCAAGGAGATATGTCCACCCTTCCACCACCAAGTAATCCACCAAGGAGATATGAATTTTCAACGTAACACCCCTGGCTGCCAAAGCTTGTCACATTGTGTTTACCCACAGAAACACATGTATTAAAACACCCACCCCCTTTAACATGAGACAGACTCTTTCATTCTTAGATTTTTTTCTTTCTTACAGAGAAGCAAAATCTCACTCAGAGGCCTTCTTTCACATAACCATTGAAAATACTTAAGTGGACCGTGGCAGCAAGTGTGGTGACATGATTACATCCAACAAGGAATCTCCTTGGTGGAACAAAAAGTACTATGATAAAATAAAGGTTGATTCCCTTACCTGAGCTGTCATTAGATTCTTTTCGTTTCTTGCTCGTGCTGTCCTTGCTATTTTCCTCGGAGCTTTCCACACTCGATAGTGATTTTTTTGTTGTGACTTTTTCCTTCTCCTTCTTTTTGGCCTCCTTGTTTTTCCGATTCTCTTCAAACTCTTTGATCATGTCCGGGCAGGTGAGATTTTCTTCCGGCTCCCATGTGTTTTCATCACTAAAGGGGGGGAAAATGTAAAATTGGACAGAAATATTGCATCACTGATTAGTTTTTTTTTTTTTTTTTTTTTTTTTCAAAAACTTTGAAAGAGGAAACTGTAACTATCAAGGTCTTCTCGTCCCGAAAGCGATGAGAGAAGGAAGAACATAAACTGGTTTATCTTAAAAAAAAAAAGACATGATAGGAGAGAGCCAGTCGTTCCGAGAACGAACCTTATCGGATTAATAAAAATACATTGATTATTTAAACTCAATATTGAAGGGTATTTGAGTGAAATTTTAAGTGTATGGCCGCCATACACGCCCAACATGGACGCTACACCACTGTCGGATTTGGATAAAATCCGCCCAAGCGGGGATCGAACCCGCGAACTAGCGCTCTGTATTTTCTAGTTTTATCTTTTGACTTCTATAGGTTTGACTTATATAGGATTAATTATACAATAAGAAAGGCAATGTGTAATGTGATAGAGTTAAATAGAGGACCTTGACTCTTATCATGAATTTGATGTGGGTTGCCTGAGTTGCCTAGTTTGTGGCATCTTATAGGAATCTGATCTACATTGGTAACAGGAGAATCTCTAACTCAGAAGTTATATTGTTTCTAGGAGTGATAACAGTGTTAGGTACATGATAACAGAAAA
>NW_007385736.1:0-2969 GCF_000475195.1 Diaphorina citri
TGGCTCAAGAAAGTCATTAAACCACTCCAAACTTACCTCATAAATTCGAATCTTGTGCTGTGAGAAGGAGTCGTGGAACTTGGAGAAGTATTCCGTAACGCTTTCTCCACGGAATGACATGAATACGAGAGCAGAACACAAGAACACCAGGATCTTGAGGAATGATACGAAGGCATAGGTGAAGTATCGGGTACGCTTGAGTCTCTCCTTAACCCGCCATGCTGACTTCATGAAACCTGAGGAAGTAAAGAGATGAATATTAGAAATTTAGATTAGATATTAGAATAAGCTGACAAAAAACACTAAACGTGTGTCCTTACATAGTCGACCGTCCTTCGATCAACGGCCAGTCGACTATGTGTGGACACACCTTAACGCTAAACCTGAAGAGTAATAACTGCTAACTTAGTTAGCTTGGAAAATAGTACGAATTACTTGCAAGGGCTAGACGCTAGGTTGCGGGTTCAATTCCCACCCGAGGACGAACTTTATCCTAAACAGATAAGCTTCGTTCGCGGAACGTCTGGCTTTCTCCTATCCTGCTCTCCTTCTTTCTTCGGTTTGGGGACGATAAGACCTCCGTTTATACAATTTCCTCTGTCAAACCTCTTTTCTTTTTCCTTTTTTTTTTTTAATAGGATTTTTTAAGTTAATTAAAATTTGAAATTGAATTAATGAATTACCATACCCGAGGCTTAGGTGTAGGGGCACCCAGCTCTAAAGGATAGGTTAAGCTTCTACTAAATAGAAATAAATACATTAGATTTCTGAACAAAAGGCGAAATCACTGCCGTTCAATCACTCACCGAATATCGAATGTTTGCTCGTGTAGTTCTCCCAATAGCCGCACGACACACAGAACAGGGCCGGCGGTATCAGCCACAGCCAGGGGTCATTGTGCCCCTCCAATAGGGGCCACAAGAGGGCCCCCGTAGCCTGGGCAGATACAGCTATCATGTCCATCATGGCCTTCAGGTATACTTCGGACCTCTCTGAGCCCTTCGTACATCCCCTGGTGTTCCGAGATATCAGGGCTGGAAATAGAGAAGGGAAAGAGCATTTTTAGAATGATTTACGTAATATGTATCACTACTACTATCACTTATCATTCGCCAATTTGATTCAAAATGACAGAACGGTGCGGCGCCTCAAACATCACTGTTTGAACTCCCCCTCAATAAAATCCTGGATACAACCCGGCTGGTATTGATTTAATTAATCGCTAGCCGCTGCCTTTTTCCGAATGTTAGGAAGCGTGTAGGTTGTAAAACTCCCGTAAATAAAAATCTTAGAGCCAGCCTAGTTAGCTTAGTTGGTAGTGCGTCTGCCTTGTAAGCGCTAGGCCGCGGGTTCGATTCCCACCCGGGGCGGATTTTATCCTGATGGGATAATGTTCGTTCTCGGAACGGCTGGCTTTCTCCTATCCTGTCTTCCTTCTCTCTTCGATTTCGGGACGATAAGACCATAGCCAGTTACAGTTCCCTCTGTCAAACCTCTTAAAAAAAGACAGGCCAGTCCCAGGGTATGCAACAGCTCCATGGAGGTGACGAAGATAAAATCGTGCAGGGGCGGCTTCTTCCAGGACTTGAAGTAGCAGATTCGGATGGACCGGATAGCCGTGCCTAGTTCGGGAACGATGAAGGCGGCTATGAGACACCAAAACCAGGCGATACGCTCCTCGATTGGGAGATACACCGCGAACTGCTTGTCTCGACCTGGAGGAGAGAGAAGAAATAGATCATTACTGTACAAGGAAAGATTAGAGACAAGAATAGTCAATAAGACAAAAGACCATGTAAGTGTGACGCTATTTTGCAGCAAACATAGGCTTAAAACTTAAAAGACAAGAAGAATTTAACTTAATGGAAGCCGCTAATTAACTTTTAATAAATTAGCCAATCACGCAATATTTCTTGAGCTTTTTACTTTCCTTATCCTATAGGAAGGAAAGTAATGTAATCGGGTCAATTTTTTTTTCCTCAAGACCGGAAAAGTTTGGTTAGAAAATTTCCGCCCTGGCCGGGATTTGAACCCAGCACCTTCAGGAGTGGGGAGTCAGTGCTCTTGACCACTTGGTCACAGAGGAGGGCATTCTAAGGCCTACTTCAATCAAACCCACTCCTTGTCTCGACCAGAATAAAGGAGGTAGTTAAACGCCTTTTGTTGATCAATTGACATTCAAAGAATTTTCTTTTTCGCCTTTTCCCGTGTTCAAACGGGGTCGACCTTTTTCGTCGGTCTCTCAATCGACCCTAGCTAGGATGATTGCTTTGGGCTGACATTTGGTTTTGGATTACGACAAAAATTTACGAGTGGATTGAGATTCAAAGAATCAGAATCCATTATCCGTATAGGTACATAATATGTTTAGGTTTTATTCTGATTTTGACTTAAAGTGACGTCACAAAACTCACCAAACTCCTTGTTACAATAGGGGATGTGCTTGTCCGGGGCTCTGAGTTGTGACGTCATGAAGAACACGGCAGTCTTAGACACTACTCCGGACAACAGGACCACTATGAACGTAAACAGATACACAAACACTTTCAGCGCCTTGATGAAGAATTCGAGACAAGCTTTGGATGCCATCGAGCCACTGTCCTGCCGAGGCGGGAGGTCTCGGAACACGTCCCATGCTTTCGTTTCGGGAACTGTTCGGGTGCTGGGAACAAGAGAAAGTAGAAACATGTGTTAATTTTTAACCCCTCAAATATACGAGACCTTGTTTAGAATAGAATATACCTTGTTTATCCTGCTGGGATAGGACTGAAAAGTCCCTTTACCCCCGCAGTCTAACCAAGGTCTTATATATTTTGACATTTTATAAGGAACATGTTTTACAGTTATAGCCATATATGTAGGTGTTGCTACAGTTATAGGTGTTGGGGTACATGCTGGGGTAAAGGGATTTTTCAGTCCTGTTCGGGCAGGATAAACAAGGTATATTCTATTCTATTCTATTAAATGAA
>NW_007385737.1:0-2969 GCF_000475195.1 Diaphorina citri
GTAAAAGAACACTCAAATAAGCATCATTCAATAGGATAAGGAAAGTCGTGTGATGTTCACACCAGATTTTTGTTTTTACTTCCAAATTGGGTTTCTAATAACCTCTAAATAAATTTAATCTATGCTATTCTCTGAACTTGTTGCTTGTAGTCTTGTTACCTAATTTTCGAGTGAAGAACTTGGCTCCCGGAGTGAAGTTGGTAATAAATCATAACTCTTTCAACACGTACTCTGGGAACTGATCAGGCCTGTTTAGAATTTACATGTGGATGTAACTGGCACCTGATGTAGTCAAGTGAGGCTTTTAGAAAATTAATTCGATGAAACAAAGAATAGCGAATGTGTTGCTTGTTATACTGTGAATTTAATGTCAAATGCAAGTAGAGTACTTCTCAATAATCTCAATCAAAGTTGATTTAAGCTAAAGACGTCATATCCTTCTCGAAAATTTGAGTAGGCTTTTCTTACCTTGAATAAGTATTTCTATACTTGTCTTGAAATTAGATATTGCCTCAAACGTGTGTTCTTCCTTCTCTAAAATGAAATGAATTTTTTTTCTTTATTATTTGTGGTGTTATCACCAGCAGAAGAAAATCAACAACTAGCACAACAATAATGCAATTTCTCTTGATGAAAAGCGTTCTGGCGCCCCTGAGCACTTCAGAAGTGTGCCTTGGCGTCAGTAAATAATAGAAATTCTTCTTCTGTGGAAAATATCCTAGAGTAAACTCGATTGAAGCATGAATAGCGTAGAAGACTAAGCACAGATGGCGTAGTGGGAGTCCCCTGTGCTATGGCAATTGGCAATTTACGAGTAAATCATGTGGAAAGTGACTATAGCGATCCCGATGAAGGATCTTAATGGTACACGAGCCCACAGAGCGAGATTAGGAAACGTTAATCCACTCTGCCAGCCAATTAGAAAATTAGAATGCCAACCTTGATTCTGAACATCACCAGACGTCTATTGTGACTTTCAATGAAAGACTACATTACATACTTTTCTTTACAGTACCCCGTTGTAACCTTTGTTTATTCTGGAAACCCACACACATTCATAACAATCATAACCGTAAAATGTGTAACCGTGAGAAGGGGTATGTGGTGAAATAGTATTATTGATTTGGTTGTCATAACCCTACTGCAAAACACAGTCTCCCCTTTCTACTACCTCCTTGGCTCACCACACCTCTTTTCTTCAGGGTATGTGTATTTAGTTTGTTCACCTACCCTCCACTAACTTTGTAAGGGATACAAAAAGTTTTGTAGACTTTGTTTAACTTTACTACCGAAGGAAGTATGTCGCAGGTATACCTCCTTGAGTAGTTTTGGCAAGAAACTTGTGTCATTTATTTGATTACTTTTGTCGTTCTTATTTGCTTCTATGCCAAAACCGTAAGGGATACAAAAAGTTTTGTAGACTTTGTTTAACTTTACTTCCGAAGGTAGTATGTATGTCGTAGGTATACCTCCTTGAGTAGTTTTGGCAAGAAACTTGTGTCATTTATTTGATTACTTTTGTCGTTCTTATTTGCTTCTATGCCAAAACGTTCAATGTGTGGAACTAGAACGATAATGTTTTCAAATTGTGTACCTACATACCTTTCTTTTAGTATTCTTTGTGCATGTCAAGTAAGTCTATTGTCCTTTCCCTCAGGGTGTTAGTTTTAGTTCTCCACTTTGAACTTAACTTTGTCTTCAACCATGGCTATTTTTAGCAGATAATCTTCTTCACAAGGTCGACATAATTGAATACACTCTTAGAAAATGAGTTTAAACTGAACATACATAATTATTATACTTGCCAAACGAGTTCAATTTTGTTTTGGAAGAGTTATTCGTTTTTGGATCATGCTGATCATGCAAGATTTCATTATCTGATTCGTACCTTGAATCAGTTCAAAGAACTCGGCTTACAGTTCTTTCTCCTTCGATAGAGATTTTGTCTAATTTGCCCGAAGACTCATTGCTTTGTGTTTTTTTATTGACATGTGTTTTCATATCGCCATTGAGATTACCTCTATCCACCATTTGATTTATCTCTTCACTTGGTCCAGTTCTGGTTCATAATATGCGTCTAATCGTGTTACTCCATTATTAGTCACTTTTTAACAGAGCTGCAATTAATTCGGAGGTCTCTCTGGGACGTATCTTGTGAATGTTTTAAAATGATTTATCTCTTCGCTGTAGGTTTTTAAATTCATTTTATCCAATAATTGGTCTACTATGAAGGCTTTTCAGAACCACGCATTATGTCTAGTACCGATAATAATAAAATTCCTTCGTCATTCACCCTCTTCAATATCTCACCACCGCATATGTCAGAACACTCACCACCCTCATACACAGGATCTACTTGTACGTTATGTTTTACGGTTATCCTTATCATCAGTATCATCACGTCTTCCTTCAAGGCTGAGTGAAACATCTACCATCAATGCTTTTCAGAACTACACTATGTAATGTACCGATATTATTAAAATTCCTTCGTCTCACCCACTTCAATATCTCACCACTGCATTTGTCAGAACTCTCACCACCCTCATACACAGGATCTACTTGTACGTTATGTTTTACGGTTATCCTTATCATCAGTATCATCACGTCTTCCTTCAAGGCTGGCATCAGTTTTGTAAGGCTCACAATCTCACATCAATTTTGTACTGAATAGGTGAATAGTGCATTTACTCAAGTCAGAGTTGTGAAGTAATGATTACTTGATGTAATTAATTCCTAGTTCTAATTACTAGCTCATGTAGTTGTAATCAGTTTGGGCAATTACAAATTACTGCCTACTAAATGTACTGGCGATTACCCATTATATTTCACGAAGTAATTGTATTTGATAGGACCAACTACTAATTCCTAGGAAAGTAATTGAAGTCGCAATGCCGATTACATTTGATGTAATGGGTAGTTAATTACATTGTAATTGGGATTCCAATACCCATTACAAATGAGGTGAGGGT
>NW_007385738.1:0-2968 GCF_000475195.1 Diaphorina citri
AGTAATTTTTAGCAGGACTTTTTTGCCCGGACTTTTTTTTATCGAGGGACGAATAAAGCCGACTGGCGTATTTTAGCATTTTTAGCCTGCGTTTGAGGAACTAACTACGGGATGGTTACTAGCCTCCCTACCTCCTCATAATAACCACCCATCCCGTAGTAGGTATGTCCGTCATCAGATAGGCAATATGAGACACTAAACTTCCCATTTATGTGCTGGGTCAACGTTCTTTAGAGAACACCAGAAACTAACTCATTGAAATATTTGCAATCAAAAAACGAGAGCAAATTTTCGTCGATGGTAGGATTCAAATCCAGAACCTTCTCCATGGCAAAGTCAAAGCTCTTCCGCCTGAGATTGAACATTGAACCCACGCCTTTCTGATTATCTACCTACCTATTATTTATTAGGGGACGTCTTTTTATTATTGAAGAAAAAGATCTTGATATGGATTGGTCACGTGACTAAATTGAAATGACATGATAATTTCCGGTGTTTATAGGACAGCGAACATCTTTATCCTTTATCAGTGAGGGAGGTCTGATTTTTTAGAGGGTTTCAAAGTTCCTGTATAAGTATACAAACATATGAAAGAAAAAAAGAAAGATAAAAAGATAAAATAAAAAAAAGATAAAACTTGTCGTGAGTTTCATCCGATTTTTTTTTCTTTCTCCAAATGTCCTGTAGGATTTTTGGCACGATTTTTGCAATTTTATCTTGTACTTTGGAATAGGTTTAGTTAGGGTTAATTGTGTATTTAGATAGGAAAGGGTCCGCCCGTTCAAGTGTTTTAAATAAATATGTAGGCAATGTAATTTTAATGAGAGTGTTACCTCGTCGTACGGCACGATTTTTTCCCTGAACGACACAAATTATCCTTGTAGGCAATGTAATATGAGAGTGTTCCCTCGTCGTACGGCACGATTTTTTCCCTGAACGACACAAATTATCCTTGTAGGCAATGTAATATGAGAGTGTTCCCTCGTCGTACGGCTAAGTAGGTGTGTCACATCAAATCAAAAGACACTTCCAAAATTCAATACAGATTTTTACACGGTCTCACTGAACTTCAATTATTTTTATTTATTCTTTAAAACCTAAAATAAGTATAAATAAATAAAACCGGGAAATTGAAACACTCTGAAGGTCTCAAGTAAGACGTTCATACAATGATGAACAACCATGCAGTAAGTGTAGATACTTTACATGCCTGATCTATGTATACTTACCTAAGCAAAGTACTCTAAAGGGGACTACACATTAGACGGACCATTTTCGCAAGTGTAGATACTTTACATGCCTGATCTATGTATACTTACCTAAGCAAAGTACTCTAAAGGGGACTACACATTAGACGGACCATTTTCAGTCTGTTGCGATCGCGGTCAAAGAGGCAAGTTTTTGGTTTACTGAAAAAATTCTTGGTGTTTTAAACGAAAAAATTCCGAGAAAACTCGAAAATGCTAACGTTTTCAGTCCGATGGTCCAAGCAACACTTCACATTATTCTTTTTTTTTACAATCCGGGAAAATGGTCCACCGGACCAAAAATCAAATAGGTACGTACGTATTGATTTCCCCCGGACCCGACTAAATTTTGGACTACACACTAGTCCGTCGGACCAAATTTTGGTCCGGAGAATGGTCCAGTCTAGTCCGGTCCGTCTAATGTGTAGTCCCCTTTATACGCCACAAGGAAATATTTATCTTCCATCAGACCACCATTACCTATTTCCATTCTGCAATTATTTCATTCAAAATGAGCATGAAATCACAATTATCTAAATTAAATATTTTAATAACATGTTAGGTGGTATGGACATGTGAAAAGAATAAGCAGTGAGAGGTTACCAAAGAAAATGTATGTATGATAATGGAAGGTATGAGACCAAGAGGAAGACCGAGATACCGATATAGTGATGGCATCAGAGCTGATATTCAAAGAAAACAAGGAAATTGGAAGATACTTTGGTTAGACCTTGGTTAGACTACTGATCGGACAGAGAGAAGGAAGACAGGATAGGAGAAAGCCAGCCGTTCCGCGAACGAACCTTATCTGTTCAGGATAAAATCCGCTCCGGGCGGAAATCCAACCCGCGACCTAGCGCTTACAAGGCAGACGCGCTACCAACCAAGCTAACTAGGCTGGCTGGATCGAACATTGAACCCACGCCTTTCTGATTAGTGTTTGCCTACTCTGATTATCTACCTATTATTAATTAACACTTTGACTGCCAATCTTATCTTTAGATTTCATCCTTATAGGCTACATTACTTCAGATAGTCACACATATGTTGTGACGCGCCATACGCAGGTAGTAATTTAACTTTGTACGCCACGTCACACAAAAACAAGGCAGACGCGCCCTACCTATTATTTATTAACACTTTGACTGCCAAGCTCATCTTTTGATTTTATCCTCATAGCTCATAGGCTACATTACTTTAGATAGTCACACATATGTTGTGACGCGCCATACGCAGGTAGTAATTTAACTTTGTACGCCACGTCACACAAAAACAAGGCAGACGCGCTACCAACCAAGCTAACCAGGCTGGCTTCCTATGGTTTGTTACAGGCACTATCGTGCCAAAAGAAGGGAAACGAACTTCGGAAGTGGGGAAATTCTGAAAGGAAAATATGTACGTCTACAGTCTGCGGAAAACCTCACTTCTCTCTTCGTTCGATCAAAAATAATTGAGTTATCTAGAAAAGCCATGAGAGAAATTCAATATTACACAGTGTGTATAATGTAATAGGGTGTTGCCATTATGCATTATTTTGTCAATTGCCTGTATTATGTTCACTTTAAATAAAATAAATTACAATTGTAATTTACTTTTCTATATCCGTATTTGCAGGTCAGGCCGGCGTCAATCAACTAGGCGGCGTATTCGTGAACGGACGTCCGCTACCGGACTGTGTCCGTCGCCGCATAGTAGAGCTAGCGCTACTGGGCGTGCGACCA
>NW_007385739.1:0-2968 GCF_000475195.1 Diaphorina citri
TTTCACCTGTGATCCTTCAAGCTATTTTATCAGGGATTGTTGTTTTATTAGTCAATTTGGATCTTCTCAAAGCTACAGTCATCCAGCTATGCTAAGGCCCAACTGTTTCTTGGTTTGCTCTTCATTGAAGATTCTTGCGACTATAAGCTTAACCCAACTTCTAGGGCTGTTTGCCCCTACACCTAAACCCCAGAGGCTTCATTAAAACTTCTTTCCCTCCCATCTCCCCCTCTCTTTTCCCCTCCCCCTTCTCATTAGTTCACTGAGGTTTAGGGCCAAGTCTAGTGAGTAGCTGTATCTGAGTAACTGAGTAGCGAGAGCTGTATCTGAGGAGCGGAGGAGCTGTCGAAAGCTACATCATGTGAAATAAGACGCGCGATAAACGGAAAAGAAATTGGTGAGCTGAAATAATTCGGCGGGGTGCACCCCCTCCCTAGTGTCATAATAATGGAATTAGGTGCACCTTTTTTTGACGAACATTAACCCTCTGATACACTGATACGTTTTTGAAGAGAAGATAGTAAGTTGTATCAAATCGATTAATATGTAGCTAGGATTAAAATGGTCGAGGTATTAAAATATAAAATAGTATAGTAAAATGATCATTTTCATTAAGATTTTACATAAATATGTATACCAAATTACCTATTGTTGAGTATCTCGATTGTTTATTAATTGTTAAAGCATTGGACTCATAACTGTGAGACTTTTAAAACAAATGATTCGAAGGAAGGCCATTTTTTGTAAAATTTAGCTCAACCTAACTAAATCTTTGTTCATTATGTGAACTATACTATATAGTTGTTTGGTTACGAATAATAATAATAATAATAATAATAGTGCTTATTTATACTGCTCGCATAGGACTGAAAAGTCCCTTTACTCCAGCAGTAGGCTACTACTATTATTGTGGTCAAATTCTCAAATTATATGAGGATAAAATTCCATACCTCGGCTGGGATTGAACCCACGCCCTCCTGTTTAACAAGCGAGCGTCTTGACCACTACACCACCGAGGTAGGTTGAACATACTCATATTAGGTACCTATGTTTAAATTCTCATTAAATTAGTACCATTATTACACGTATTACCTTTCGAGAAATAGGTGAAGTAGATAGTTATATGTACCACCTACATTTTGGTGGAGATGCCAAAATTACCGCTCAAATTTTCTCTTCACCCCTTTACACCAAAACTGGTCTAAACATTTTGTCTGCTCATAATTAGGTATCTTCTCGGAAGTAGGTATGAAGTGAAAGGTAAACCCAAATCTGAAATGTTTCTTCATTTGGGATTGCATTGTGAGGTATGGAATCCTCCCTTGTACCTAAATACCCCTTAGGTACCCTGTCCTAATATTATGTAGCGTACTTGGAAATTCCCTGTGGAACTCATAAGCGGTTTCCTTAACAACAATATTCCCTATTGCTACATATTCCCTATTATGTTACATATTCCCTATTTTGTAAAGTGTGTTATCACTCCATTATTATTGGTGGTCAGGGCGTTTTTAGGGGGTCCGTCCGGGGCTATTTGACCGGGCGCGGGCTTTTCGAGGGACCCGGAACCAGCTTTTTCAAATAATAATAATAATAATCGCCTATTATGCCTTGAGAAATCCTTGAAAATATTGATGGAATTAAAGGAATATTTCTATAGGATAAAAAAAATGTTAGAAAAGCCCCATTTTTGAAGCTATCACCCCGAGCCCCGGTTAGCCTGAGAGCGCCCCTGTTGATGGAAAGGGGAACTCCATGTGAGGGCGAACATGCTGAATTTCTCTCATATAACTTCTCACGTTTTTGGTCGGTTTGCAACTTTTGACCTGATGGTACAGTGGTTCGTTGCTTCGTTGGTTTGGGTATCTTATGCTAAATGATCCTGAATGTAGGTCACATGAGACTATGAGAGTTATGGTGAATGTTCAGGGAAGGACTGTGCATTCATGTATTGTGTAGGCAAGAAACTTTGGGGAAGGAAAGGACTGTGTATGTTCCATTGTGGAGGCAGGTACTCACGTACTCTCCATTTTGTCACCTCTTCTTTCTCTCCCTTTTTTTTCTCTTCCCCTCTCCATTTATCCCTTGTCCCTTCCCTTTCAATCTTTTCCCCTCTGTTTTCTCTATCTTCCCTTTCTTCACTCTCTCCTTCCCGTCTTTTTATCCCTTCTTTCATCTGTTTTCTCTCTCTTCCCGTCCTTTACTCTCTTTTTCCCTCTTTCTTTTTCTATATCTCCCCTCCCTTTTCTCCCTCCTCTCTTCTATTTCTTTGTCTCTTCCCTCCTCCGTTTTCTCCCTTCTCTTTAATCCCACTACCAGTCCTATCACGCTCTATTACCCCCTCCTCTTTATTTCCCTCTACCTTCCTTCTCTTCTCTTCCTCTCTTTTCCCCACCCATTTATTACATCCCTTTCTCCCTCTTACCACCCCGCCCACCCCCCTTTAATATAATGTAGGTACTTCATATGTCCCCCATAACACAATACCTACATACATAATAATAATGTACATACATAGTCTCTCTAACACTCATAATTTGTGTTCATAAAATTTAACCCCCATAATCCCCTACACTTTAACTTCCCCCTCCTAAATGAAGTCCTCATGTCCTCAGCTCTTCGGAATGCAAGAAAAAAGTAATTTTTAGAAGTTTTCGCGCGGCACAGTGCAATGATTCCACATTACAGATCTTTCATCCACGCTCCGCCCCTGATTGTACCATGTTCTAGTCAAGGAAACTATAGTTAGTAACTCTAAGTTACTATTAGTTACTCTAGTGCTATGTTCTGCTTAGCAACTCCACGGGTCCTGGGAACGGAAGTGCCTCTCATCAGCCTCATCAGGACAAGGAAAAGGACGAGACATGGACTTAACCCCTGTTGGTTTCTTGGGTCCGATTAAGAGGGGTCAGATTTAAAAAAAAAAAAAAAAAAAAAAAAAAAAAAAAAAAAAAAAAAAAAAAAAAAA
>NW_007385740.1:0-2966 GCF_000475195.1 Diaphorina citri
ACACCCTGCGTCGGATTTAGCAGCCTGATGAATGTGTAACTGGAAGTGTCGGTTCTGGTAGGTGGATATCTTGATGCGGTGATTGTTGGTGACGATGCGATCTCCCAGACTGAGAACTGTCTGGTCGTCCAGGCGAATCCAACCGACCTGAGGGAGAAACAGGAGTGATTAGTAGTTCCTATTTCCTAATACAGTCGAACCTGGATAAGTGGGAAACCTGTCCAAGTGGGAAACCTGTCTAAGTGGGAAACCTGGATAAGTGGGAAACCTGGATAAGTAGGAAACCTGGACAAGTGGGAAACCTGGATAAGTGGGAAACCTGTCCAAGTGGGAAACCTGTCTAAGTGGGAAACCTGTCCAAGTGGGAAACCTGTCTAAGTGGGAAACCTGGATAAGTGGGAAAAAATCGTGGCCCCTTCACATTCTTTACTCAAAAACCTGTTTAAAAGGGGAAATTCCAGCCTCTATAAGCGGGAATGGTTTTCGGAGCCTCTGAAAGTGGGGAAACTGTTTCTGTGGACCTCTGTAACTGGGAATTTTTCGGAAATCTGTCAAGTGCGATATGGTTTTTTGAAAGAAGAAATTAAACATTCACAATGACCTCTATAAGTGGGACATTTTGTAACTGGGAAACCTGGATAAGTGGGAAAAAACTGCCGATCCCTTGGATTCCCACTTATACAGGTTCGATTGTATTATCAATTCATCATCGATTCCTATTTCCTATGAGAGAGGTAAACAAATATTGACAGGGGCATCGATCGTTAGCACAGTGGTAACGCGCTTGCTTGCCACGGAGAAGGTCCCGGGTTCGAATCCCACCATCGACAAAAAATTTGTAATCGTTTTTCGATTGCAAATATTTCAACGGGTTACTTTCTGGTGTTCTCGTGTTGACCCAGCACCCAAATGAGGAGTATTGTGCCTCTTCTCGCCCATCTGATGAGAGGCATACTACGACAGAGACCACATGCGTCCAATGTAGCAGTTGTTTCATTGCTACGAAATAAAAACGGCGGTGAAACACCAGTGGCGTAGCGTCCATGTAGGGCGTGTATGGCGGCCATACACTCGAAATTTCACTCAAATACCCTTAAATATTGACTTTAAATAATTAATTTATTTTTATTAGATAAATAAATTAGATAAATAAAAATTATTATCCTTTGAAATGGTTAAAATCCCTTAAAATCCCTAAATCCCTTTTTATCTCAGTCAGACCCGAAAAATCCCCGAGAAGGGATAAATCCCTCAAGTAAGAATAAGAACACAGAGTAGTGCACTATGGAAATTCAAACGAATTACTTCCACAACAACGTTTATTTATGGTATGGAATTTGAATAGTGAAAATAAAGGCGCCTATATACTTGTCTATGCCAATCCATGAAGAAGCATGGATGATGGAAATTAGTGCCCTACACGCCCTACACTTGAATTTAGACCACGCTACGCCACTGGATTGCTCAGATGGTTACCTACCTAATTTTAGTCTGTCAATTTAACATATTGAAAGGTTTGATAGAGGGAACTGTAACTGCTAAGGTCTTATTGTCCCAAAACTTAAGAGAGAAGGAAGACAGGATAGGAGAAAGCAAGCTGTTCCGAGAACAAACATTATCTGTTCAGCATAAAATCCACTCCAGGTAGGAATTGAACCCTTGGCATAGCACTTACAAGGCAGACATGCTACCAATCAAGCTAACTGGCTGGCTGGGTTGACACAAATTAAATTGATAAACTTAGACTGGTTACTCAATTTAAGTAAATAGTTACCTGTATGGGTTTGAATCCACAACTTCGGCTGACATATGTTCAATTTTTGTCCTTTTAGTAGACATTTCTGATTTCCTATCACTTCTTTACAACTGGTAGGAAATTACTTTTGTATGTAAATTTTAATGATATTTATGTTCTCAGTTTGGGAAATCCTGTTTTCAAGTTAAGGACTTGGTCAGATGAGAATCTTCTTATCACAAGTTTAATCTACAACTTTCTAAAAATACAGATTACAACCTAATAGTTTCTACCAACGTTGGTGATTCGAAGAAATTTTGAAATTGACAGGGTTATACTCGCGTCATCTTGTATTCTGCGCGTGACTCAAAAGTGGTGGGAGAGACTGATTAAGAAGTGGGAATTTTTCTAGAAGGGAAAAAGGGAAATTTTAACAATTCATAAATTTATAAGTTTATATTGTCTATTTTCACCCCATCTCTCAACTGGTGATGTGGAGCAAGTTGTAAGAGACAGGGAATAGTAGTTTGATGCTATTTCTCGTTTTGCTTCTGTCGGACTTAGGGATGGATCGATTATTTTTTTTTTTTACCTACTTTTTTTTATTATTATTTTTTTGATGGCCTTCGAGAAGTAATGATGAATCATTGCGAGTAATGCATGTATATAGGGAAATTATACCTATCATGGGTTGCGTTCTAATTCAAGGGAGGACGGGCGCTGACGCTTTTCTCGTACAAAATTACCCCCCACGGACCACACTCATTCGATGCGAAATTAAATTTGCCATCTTTGTTTTGCAGTGAAACACTTACTCTTGATATCGACGCAGCCTATTTGTTTCATCATGACCACCGTGTTGACTTGGCACATATAACACCCTGCGTCGGATTTAGCAGCCTGATGAATGTGTAACTGGAAGTGTCGGTTCTGGTAGGTGGATATCTTGATGCGATGGTTGTTGGTGACGATGCGATCTCCCAGACTGAGGACTGTTTGGTCGTCCAGGCGAATCCAGCCGACCTGAGGGAGAAACAGGAGTGATTAGTAGTTCCTATATCCTAATACAGTCGAACCTGGATAAGTGGGAAACCTGTCAAAAGTGGGAAACCTGTCTATAAGTGGGAAACCTGTCTAAGTGGGAAACCTGGATAACTGGGAACCCTTGATAAGTGGGAAACCTGGATAAGTGGGAAACCTGGATAAGTGGGAAACCTGGATAAGTGGGAAA
>NW_007385741.1:0-2966 GCF_000475195.1 Diaphorina citri
AAATTTCAGGTTCCCATCTTTAGCCATTCAAAAAATATTCAAGGGTCCCCGGACTTTTGAAACACTCTGTATAGCCTCTAGCCTTCTCCGTGGCTATTCTACTAAGCTTGAAACAGAGATTCAAGATGGAACTGTAACTGCTAAGGTTTTATCATCCCGAAATCGACGGGAGAAAGAAGACAGGATAGGAGAAAGCCAACAGTTCCGAGAACGAACATTATCCGTTCAGGATAAAATCCGCCCCGGACGGTAATCGAACCCCTAGCGCTTACAAGGCAGACGCGCTATTAGCCAAGCTAACTAGCCTGGCGATTCAAGCTCAATTCTCGGGCTGTGTTGAAAAAATTCAACGCGATTTTTCGGAATTCAGGCTCATGAGGACAACAAGTCCATTTTCTTCTGTTCGATTTAGGTGATCATGACATAGGCATATTAGTACTGTAGGCCCAAGTCTTCGCCGCTACCCACGCCACTGCCTGGAGATTATTTGTTTAAAATCTAGATCAGTTTTGAGTTGTGTGCCCGAATAAGGCCTGATCTAGACACGATCAACGTGTCTTAAGACAACCAAGTCGGTTTTAATTATTACAAAAGAGATTGTAAAGATATAATACCTAGGTAGTAGTCAGGTTTTCAGGTATAACTTGGACCTAGTAGGTACCTTTCAATATCTATGTATATCCACTTAGGTATGCAAGAAAGACTATGATAACTTATGAAGCTTTTTATCGACTAAATTTCAGTTTCGAGACTGTGTCAAGCACCCAAATTACTAAATTGCGTACCAGTTTATTAGTCAACAATTTCCAGCATTTTATATCGGCGTTTTTTTTTAAATCTTTATCTATGAAATTTGTCTTTAATCAATCAATTTTGATCTATCCATCAAATTTGTCTTTAATCAATCAATCAAAAGATTTGCAATAGCAGAACTAACCTACCTCCTCGTTGGGTACAAAATGCTTGTAACTTCTCATCAGTTCAAATAGTCACATTTATTATTTACTTACCAACTTACCTATCTAACTAGGCACGTACAATTGCACACATCTCTAGTACATACCTACAACTGTAATATGCCTACTGCCTCTTTACAATGAAAGAGTACAGATGACCCCGTAAAGGTACATCGCCATTTGAATCTAGCACAAGCAGATCATAAAACAAACACAAAAGGTGAAATAGCGAAATTCCTGGTAGTAATAATTTTCAGAGGTGTTCGCTAAACGAGGAATGGGACGAACAATTGTCACTTTAAGTGACTCGTTGTGATAACGATCTGACAATGGTGATTCCAAGTGACTCGCTTGTGATAGCGATCTTAATCGATTCAGTGATAATGATGATAATAGATTTTATCGGTTTCGGAAAATCCCTAAGAACCCTAGTCATATAAAACCCCCTCTTGATTTGTTTTACCTTTGGGGGCCAAGTAAATGAAACACCCAGTTTGGTAGCTAGGTTGTACACCTACTAAAAATTCCATCTCCTCACAAACATGGGTGCTAATTTCTCTTAGCAATTCTTTGTTAATAGTAAATATCTAGGTGCCTAGGCTGCCTACATTCTATGTATGATCCAGGTACCTCAGCAATCCTTTGTAAAGATAGGAGCCAGGTAAACAAACAAAATCAAGAGAACTAATGTACGCTAATTTCTCTTAGCAATTCTTTGTTAATAGTAAATATCTAGGTGCCTACATTCTATGTATGATCCAGGTACCTCAGCAATCCTTTGTAAAGATAGGAGCCAGGTAAACAAACAAAATCAAGAGAACTAATTTTCTACTCGCCCGAGACAATGTGGCTCATTAAACCTTATCCTCATATCACTTGTATACAGGGTGTCCCATTCAAAGTTATCTTTATATCAGTTTTATTCAGGGTGGACTCGTTTACTCCGCGCTCTGTTATTTCTCAAATTATGGAAGGGCTGCAGCCAAAAATCTAGAATCTTTGAAAAAAATTCGGACATTTTTGCTCATTGTCTATTTATTTGTTTTGCCATAGCTCCAAAGAGGTTTGTCCGATCACCAAATTATGGAAGGGCTGCAGCCAAAAATCTAGAATCTTTGAAAAAAATTCGGACATTTTTGCTCGTTGTCTATTTATTTGTTTTGCCATAGCTCCAAAGAGGTTTGTCCGATCTTGCTAAAATTCGGCAAACGGTTTGAACATTTAAAGAGAACTGTGAGAGGCCCCGGGTTCAATCCCCGGTATCTCCATTCTTTTTTTGAGCTAAAAATCAAGTAATTAAATAGCTCGTTAAACGTAATAAACAAACATTTAAAGAGAATAAGCTCAAAATTTGGACAAAATTGGGTCTTGTGTAGGTATCACTTAGGGACCCTTATCCTCTGTTCTACATATTTACTTTGTGAGTCACACTATTTGACTGTAAAACCCGTCCTGTATAATTGCATAGGTATAGAACTACAACTCTTATAGAATCTCCAAACAAACATAAAGAGAATAAGCTCAAAATTTGGACAAAATCGGGTCTTGTGTATCACTTAGGGACCCTTATCCTCTGTTCTACAGTTTATTGACCTACCACTGCTACCTCCTATATTTACTTTGTGAGTCACACTATTTGACTGTAAAACCCGTCCTGTATAATTGCATAGGTATAGAACTACAACTCTTATAGAATCTCATAGAGACAGCTCAAATCATGTGTAGTTCACATAGCAAAATGGATAGAACAATCTCCTAGACACATACGCAAGCTCTCTAAACTGTCTTAAACCTCAGCTATTACAGTTATCTCTACAATCCTACTATTTTGTCCCCTATATGGAGTGAAAGTAGCGACAAATTATGATTTGAAACTTTTTTTACAATAGCGCTCACCAAGCGTATTGGATTACAATGTGAAGTGACCTGAACTAGGGCCGACCTCAGGCTGGCCCCTGGGGACGACAACAAGGGGTCTCCCCCACAACTTTTTTTTTTTTTTTTTTTTTT
>NW_007385742.1:0-2966 GCF_000475195.1 Diaphorina citri
ATCCCGCTAGTTCATCCCGAGGCATGGCCAAACTTGTAGAAAAGGCATGGCCGAACTTGTAAAAAATAATAAAAATACAGTCGCGCTGCGCGCTCCCTATTAGCTGCATAGTTATCAAAAACTAAAAACATAAACGAAACTAAAAATGTTGGTCGAGAGCGGAACATTTCTCTCCCGCAGTCTCTGCTTCCTGTGTATTTCTTACTGTCACTCATCCATTTAGTGGTCTTGCTTGGCATAGCTGATTGAGAGGGTGACGAAAAATGCCGACCCCGTCTGTACACGGGAAAAGGCGAAGAAAAAGAAGAATAAGGAGAAGATTGTAGGTACTTAATATGAATTTGCTACAATGATTTCTGTGGACTTTAGATATAGAACTCACTTGGAAGAGACAGGCGGTCGAAAAGAACACCAAGCAAAGCGCTAAATCCAACTGAACAAATTTCCTTTCTGTGTAAAAGGAATATTACTACCAAATTTCAGCTTTCTAGGTGTTGTGGTTCAGGAGATAGAGGATCAGTGTGTGAAATGTGAATGGATCTTGATTTTATAATATAAGATTTGAAAATTAAAGAATTTACTCGTTGATTATAAAATTCAGACCTATTACCTTCGATATAAATTGTAAAATATTAATAAACTATTCAAATAGTATTACTGACAGTGTTTTGAAAATCATGTGAAAATTGCATCAAGCACTCGTGAAATCGAAAAAAACATCGGTACCTACTCTTCGAAAACAAAAGATAGTTAAAAGAATCAACCACGGATCAAAACAAAGACAAAACTTGCAGGAATAGTTCCTAGTCCATCCAAGAGAGCTCAGCACTTCCTAGCTCCTAAAAAAGGCGGGGTGTCGTGTTGCCCCCATGTACCGTTTTGCCCCGTGTTCCCTTATAAACCCCTCGACACAAACTTTAGCTATTCTGCTAAAGTTTTAGACGAGGAGGGTTCAGCTCAAAGTTTATTGAGCTCGAGATTGAATTGATCTGAACAATAAAATAAAAAAATCCTACCTAACAATGGGCAAAATGGGTTATACAAGTGTAGGTAGTAGCTATACATAGGTGTACCATTACATCTCTGTATTTAAGGGTCCCAAATAATATATAGGTACTCCCATCATTACTACTCCTCAACAAATTTCCCACACGTAGAGTTTTTTAGGGTGGTGGTGGTGGTGGTGGTGGTAGTGGTGATGGTGGTGCGTACCTGAGTCTTTTCCTAATTTGAAACCCAGAAAATATAACAAACCACTCCAACGTAAGATTTTCACCTTGTTTTCATGGACTCAGCATTTTTCCTTTTTCTTCTGAATTTGAGTTATTTTCTCTCTCTCTCTCTCTCTCCATTCCCTTTCTCTCTCTCTCTCTCTCTCTCTCTCTCTCTCTCTCTCTCTCTCTCTCTCTCTCGCTCTCTCTCTCTCTTCCTCCACCATTTTCATTCTGTTACCTTGTTTTCTCTGTTTCTTTTTATCGACGTTTCCTTGTTTTTCTGTGATGTAGGTAATTGAACCTATTTTCTTTCTTGTATATTTTCCTTTATTTTTCCCCCGTGTTTTTTCACACCTATTTTTCATATTTGCTTTATAATTTAGTTTTTTCATATTTTCTTTCAAATTTAGGTTGGAAGGTACGGTATACTTACGTACATCATCCTACGTGATTTCAATTCTAACATATTCATAAATAATTATGATCTTCCTAATTATCATTAGGCCTCAGTGTTTTACTTATCACGAAATATTTGCTGACTAACTTTGGCCTGGCTGCGCCATTATAACCTACGTCAGCACAGAACATACATTAATAATAAATGCTGATGACTGCTGGTTCATTATTAAGCTATCTCTTTTAGTCGCCTGTAAAAAAGAGCGGGTGTTTAGGATAAAATATATCACTTCTCGCCTGTCGGTCCGGCTGTTTTTAAATGAAAATTTTAAGACTTTCCTTTTGGCTCGGTGCCCTTTCTTCTATTAGAAATTTAAAATGCTAGGAAAAAGTAATTAATTTACTTTTCGCTTCCCCCCTTCGTCTCTCGTTCTTATCTCATATTTTTCCTTTCTGCATTTTAACGTTTGGAATTTTTTTTCTTTCTTTCCCTTGTCTATTTTTAACAATTTTGAAAGTTCCAAGTCTCTGCCCTATTTCAACCCTTTGTGGACGAGAGAAATTTTTTCTTGGAAATCGAGGATCTGCGAAAAATTCAGCTAGTTTCTTAGGACTTTTAGGTATGTATATTAGTAGAAGTGGGAAATTTTTGTGAGTCAAGAGAAATAGAGAAATCCAACATAAATTCTGTCACTTCGGTTGAATTTTTGTGAAAATAGGTATAGGTATCTTATATTTCAGAACATAGTCAAAATTATATTTGACCCAAAAATCATAAAATAATATTTTTTTTTTTATTATTATTGCAGGTATAGATATTTTTATTTGTTTGATTTTGGTAGAAAAATATCATAAACAAAAACATAAATCGTTAGTAGCGAATAGATAGAAAATGAGACTGAATAGTCCCGTCAGTATTTTTGGTATGGTTGACCGGGGAGTTTCCTTCTTGGACTTTTTAGCACCCATTCATATTCCTTGTTTGTGTGTTGCCACCCTGTATTCATGACATCATACGGAATGATATTGATCCAAATCAGTGTTACCAAATCAACACTTCATAAAATTCTCTCTTTGTGCGGCGGGAAATAAAAATTGAACCTCTTCGAGACTTCGTGACTTACACAAAGCTTTTTCATATTATTATTCTGTGTGAGGAGCCCAAAACTTATACCATGGGATCTATGTTGAGTACCTAAGTATATGGGTATGTACCAATAAATTGTACCATGTGGACAATTTGGAAATGGACACTTCCTGACGTTGCTTGAGCTCCGGTCTAGGATTTCTGCGAAGTCTTTTTTTCGATGGAAGGACGGTAGGAGTATACGTTGCCCAAGTTCTACCGGATGAAAC
>NW_007385743.1:0-2965 GCF_000475195.1 Diaphorina citri
TAATACTTGGGATCTATTTTCAGCACAAAGTCCGAGTGCATGGCGATGGTGGTGCAACAGGTCAAGTTCCAGAAGCACACTTGTGTTGACCAAAGGCTATTCAGGTGTATGGATAGACGAAGTAAATACCTATTGGAAAGTATAAAAAGTACAATATGTTAGATTTTAGTGAAATAATGTATTTTGGTGAACTGGAATGTTATACTCGACGCTAGTAGTGTTTACTTGAAGTCAGATTGGAAAACCCCAAACCTATGAAAATGATAGAGACTCTCGCGCTACGACAAGCCTAACTCAACCATTTAATGTGAATGGATGTTTATTATGAGGCCGGTTTCATGAATTCCTGATGATGATTTGCTACTTGCCAGCACTACTTTGCCAAGACTACGAAAGCACCTGGCAGGTACCTGATAGATCCATAGTCCAAATACCTTATAGGTAGGCTTGCCAAATATCCAAAATGTCGATTCGGGACGCGAATCCGCGAACATAATTGCCAAATCCGCGTTATACAATTTTAAATTTTACAAAAGTAACATCTCCTAAGCTAATAAAAAATAACTTTTGAGGAGAGAGAGAGAGAGAGAGAAAGGGAGAGAGGAATAGATGGGAGACATCACTAGAGTAAGGAAAGTAAGAGTAGGAATAGGATCAGAAAGAACAATAGAACATAATACTAAAAGAAGAAAGAACAATAATAGGCTAGATAAGGATAAGGTATGCAAAACATATAAGAAGAGAAGGAGGTAGGGAGATGATGGAAAAGAAAGAGTTGTAAAGGGAGTGAAAAGAATAAAGAGAAAGAGAGAGAGAGAGAGAAATTTGAACATATTTGAGGATATCCCTGTACTTAGCGTTCCTGACAAATATTGAAGAAAGAGATAGCGATAAAATATTCTTGGTTGAGGAGGGGGAAGAGAGGAAAATGAAAGAGGGGAGGGGAGAGAGAGAGAGAGAGGGGAGAAGAGGGAGAAAAGGAGAGGAATTGGAAGGAGAAAAGAGATCTTTCCCTGAAGAAAAGACGGAAGAGAAGAGGAAAAAGAAGAATGTAAGGCCAGAAAAGATGAGAATATAGAAGAAAGAGGAGAGAAGAAAAGGGGGTTGATAAAAAAGAAGGGTAGGAGAATAAGAAAAAAAGGAAAGTGGAAAAGGAGAACAGAAGTGAGTTAAAAGGAGAAAGGGGGAGATAATTGGAAAAGAAAGAGGAAAGAGAAGAGAAGAGAGAGAGGAGGAAAGATGACAAAAAACAAATCTCTTATCTTCTTCTTTACTGTTGTTTTCGTTGACAAATCGTTTCTCCACTTTTCCTCCTCCTCCTCCTCCACCTCCTTCTCACCTTCTCCTCCTACTCTTCCTCCTCCTCCACATTGGAAGCTGTGTATAAAGGATGGATATGACATTTGGGAGGAATGTTTTAGAATGACCTCGGAAAAAATCATTGAACCAAGCGAAGTGAGTTCTAACTTTTCGACAATCTTTCTTTGACATTGTATGAAGTTATGTCCCTATCTATGTTTGTTTGCGTCGCCATAAATGTCTAACGGTCTTTCCGATTTTGATGGAATTTGACGAAAATGTTCAACATAATAAAGCAAATTTTCTCGGTACATTTTATCGCCAATTGAAGGGCCTTTAAATGTTCGAACTCAATCAGGCCTTAGGGCCCTTAGAGAGCTCCACACGGGACCTTTTTCTCACACTTGACTGAACTACTAGGGCAAAGCTTCAATTCCACGAATATTTTTTCATGTTTTCCTTTGAAAATTAGAAAATTCTGATCTTGATCAATTTCGATGAAAAATCATGAAAGATGAATTTGGGAGGAGTGTTTTAGAATGACCGGACAAAATCATTGAACCAAGCGAAGTGAGTTCTAACTTTTCGACGATTTTTGAGATTGTAGGAAGTTATGTCCCTATCTATGTTTGCGTCGCCATAACTCTGGAACCCTTTGTCCGGTTTTGATGATTTTTGGCACAAATGTTCAACATAATAAAGCAAATTTTCTCGGTACATTTTATCGCCAATCGAAGGGCCTTTAAATGTTCGAACCCAATCAGGCCTTAGGGCCCTTAGAGAGCTCCACATACAGGATCTTTTCTCACACTTGACTGAACTACTAGGGCAAAGCTCCAATTCCACGAATATTTTTTCATGTTTTCCTTTGAAAATTAGAAAATTCTGATCTTGATCAATTTCGATGAAAAATCATGAAAGATGAACTGGTCTAACGGTCTGTCCGATTTTGATGAATTTTGGCACAAATGTTCAACATAATAAAGCAAATTTTCTCAGTACATCTCATCGCCAATCGAAGGGCCTTTAAATGTTCGAACCCAATCAGGCTCAGGGCCCTTAGAGAGCTCCACACGGGACCTTTTTCTCACACTTGACTGAACTACTAGAGCAAAGCTCCAATTCCACGAATATTTTTTCATGCTTTCCTTTGAAAATTAGAAAATTCTGATCTTGATCAATTTCGATGAAAAATCATGAAAGATGAAAATTCTACGAAAATGAAATTCAAGAGTTGATGAAAAAATATATTATCTCAACAGTAATCTGCGTTGATAAACTTGAAATCTTGCCAAAGAAGATTTATCTGATGAAAATATACAAAAAAGAGTAAAACTTTATCTAAATTTGAAAAAGTAGAGGAGGAGTAGAGGGGGCTTTCTTGGAAAATGAATACGGGGGAAAATTGCGGTTTCTTTTAATTTCTTCGAAATTTAATTTTGAGAAAAAAAAGTCGATTTCCTTTGTAGGAATATTTTTTTTTTTTTTTTTTTTTTTTTTGACAGGATGGTCCTTGAGATTCTCTGTTTAAAATTTTACCTTTACCTATACCTATTTTTTGTGCACGAAAACATGTTTGGTTTCATTTTATGTATTTAAAAATAAAACAAACAACAATAAACGAACAAATAACAATAAAATTTATTACAATGACCCACTCTTTTTC
>NW_007385744.1:0-2965 GCF_000475195.1 Diaphorina citri
CACCGAAGCGAATACAATAGTCCGTCTCTTATACCTTTTTATTACTATTGTAATAATAAAGGAAGGACGGACTAAAAAATGGTATATATGTGTAGAAAAGAGTTCAAACTTTCAATGTCTAGCAATTTTTTTTGTCAAAATTCTAAAGTGCCTGCCTAGGAAGCTCCCCAAACTTTGACGAAACACTGGGAATGCAGTTTCAAAGGGAAAGAATTTGGCCTTAATTTTCTGATCTCACCTTTTTTACTGGCCGAGATTTTTGGATATGAACTTGGCCTTTTTTTTGACATCTGTGTTTTTGGGGGGTATTTTCTATTAATATGAGAATTACTCATCAACCAAACACTTATCTTTATGACTATTGACTATAAAACACTTTTCACCAAGAATCTCGTCACTTTGAGATTGTGCGTTACTAGTGTTACATTTGTGTTTCCCTTGTGGAACTCATCTTTTGTTAAATCGCAATAGTTTTACCTATTTGGTAAGTACCTTCATCAATGTTCCAATAATCCGACTCTCAGATTAGGATCACATTTTATTTTGTTAATCCGAAGTAGTTTACATATACATATTTGGTAAGTTGACATATCCGAAGTCTGTCATAACCGCCGCGATTTCCTCAACCTTCTCTCAATTTCAAGTTAGATAGGTACTCGTACTATCATTAATTTCAGTAGGAAAAAAACAGAGCCATTTAGCCAAGTTGAAGTTGATATAAGATTGAAGCAATTGAGATTCAGAATTTTCAGCAAACAAGAAAAACATTCCATGCAGTTTGAAGGGAAAAGAACTTGACCTAAAATAATTATCCCACTTTTATTATACATTACCAACCTTCTCTCAATTTCAAGTTAGATAGGTACTCGTACTATCATTGATTTCAGTAGGAAAAAAACAGAGCCATTTAGCCAAGTTGAAGTTGATAGAAGATTGAAGCAATTGAGATTCAGCATTTTCAGCAAACAAGAAAAACATTCCATGCAGTTTGAAGGGAAAAGAACTTGACCTAAAATAATTATCCCACTTTTATTATACATTAACAGGCACATAATTAGATATTATGTATCTGCCATGAAACTGCATACTATAGCTATGCATGCTGGAAATGGATGAAATCACAAAATTTATGCAGTACTATCAGCAAAAAGAAGCAAAAGCCTTTTAAACCAAGGTATATTTTTTTACTATCACGTGAACTCACGTGATCTGAAGGCAGTGTGGCTATCATGAACGTAATTACCTACAATATTATGGGAAAACTTTGAACTACATGTTCCTCACCCCCATGAGCTCGCGTGAGTTCACGTGACGTGATAGTAGTGTTTCTACCTTTAACTTTCTGCGACTCGTCGAGGACTGATCAACTGGTGATGTGATTAATGTATTCGACATGTGCTTTTTTTTTAAGAGGTTTGACAGAGGGAACTGTAACTGCTATGGTCTTATCGTCCCGAAATCGAAGAGAGAAGGAAGACAGGATATATTAGCAGATTAGCACAGAATCACAGATGTTACATTGTGAAGATGTAGGCATCGCCATTAAATTTAACGAATATGAGAACGTTATTCGTATGAATTTTGTTTGGTAAAAGAAACATCTCCACTAACAAGGGATCATTTCGTATTCGTATGGATTTTTTGAAACTGTTATCCGGTAGAACAGCCATCTCCACTAACAAAGAAACGTTTGGTACGGATTTTCTAAAATTGTTGTCTGGTAAATATGCATCTCCACTAACTTATCAAATCAATATGAAGTGGAAGTAGGTACCTACTTCGTATGTAGGATTTCGAATTTGCAGGTTAATGTTTCGAGTTTATGTCGAAACTATTGTTGTTACCTATACTACCTAATTTAGGAATGACTTTTCGTGAGAAGCATACATTTTTAGCACTTTTATTTTTCATTTGGCCTCACAAGGCTGGATACACCTCTAATTTTTAGCACATAAAGCACACAGAAAACTTAAATTTACACTAGAGAATACTCGCAAAAGTCTGTAGCTTTCACGACCAAAGGCAAACAGACCTATCGTAGCATCATCGTTTAAGAGGCTTCAGGTACGTGCCTAAACATTCCCGACCATCCACACATTACATGTTACAATCAGCAATAAAAATGTT
This sequence comes from Diaphorina citri, assembly GCF_000475195.1. Taxonomy (NCBI): domain Eukaryota; kingdom Metazoa; phylum Arthropoda; class Insecta; order Hemiptera; family Psyllidae; genus Diaphorina; species Diaphorina citri. Next base: position 2,128 of record NW_007385744.1, read on the forward strand.
ACTCTGAATAAACAGCAATAAACTTGGAGCATCACGAAAGACTCATCAAGAAACTCCGGTGTTCAAAGTCCACCGATTTTTTTTACAAATTATCCTGGTCGTGAATTAAACCTGTGAAAAACGCTAGCCTAGTTAGCTTGGTTGGTAGCGCGTCCGCCTTGTGAGCGCTAGGCCGCGGGTTCGATTCCTGCCCGGGGCGGTTTTTATCGTGAACGGATAATGTTCGTTCTCGGAACGGCTGGCTTTCTCCTATCCTGTCTTCGTTCTCTCTTCGATTTCGGGACAGTAAAACCTTTGCAGTTGCAGTTATAGCGGGAAGTGCGACACTAAAGTATAGCATTCCAATGCCCTAAATCAGGGGAAATAACCCAATAATAGAGTTCTTCCAACCTAGGTTGTGGTACCCAAATCAAAAAAAAAATCTCAGTGTAGGTAGGACCATGGGCTACGTAAAAGGCAAAATTAACTACCTATTTCTTAAAAAAAAAAGAAAAAAAAACGCAAAATAACATGGTTTTTTGAAACACAGATGAGGGAGTTTGTACGACTTGACCTGCTTTCATCATAGCGAAAACTTGACATCCTAAAGACAAGACTTCGCCACAGTTCGGGGGGATCTTGTGGTACCCAAATAAAAAATAAAAAAAATCTCAGTGTAGGTAGGACCATGGGCTACGTAAAAGGCAAAATTAACTACATATTTCTTAAAAAAAAAAAAAAGAAAAAAAAACGCAAAATAACATGGTCTTTTGAAACACAAATGAGGGAGTTTGTACGACTTGACCTGCTTTCATCATAGCGAAAACTTGACATCCTAAAGACAAGACTTCGCCACAGT
>NW_007385745.1:0-624 GCF_000475195.1 Diaphorina citri
CTCTTCTCTCTCTCTCTCTCTCTCTCTCTCTCTCTCTCTCTCTCTCTCTCTCTCTCTCTCTCTCTCTGACACTCTCTCTCTCTCTGACACTCTCTCTCTCTCTTTCTCTCTCTCTCTCTATCTTTCTCTCTCTCTAAACCTCGGCACCACCGTGAATCGAACCCGGGCCTCCCACTCGGCCACGGAGGTTGCTTTCATTTATATATCACATGGCGTAGTGGTCACTGCACTCGCCTTGCACGCGGGAGACCCGGGTTCGATTCCCGGCGGGGTCAAGAAATTTGTATTGGCGTAGTGGTCACTGCACTCGCCTTGCACGCGGGAGACCCGGGTTCGATTCCCGGCGGGGTCAAGAAATTTGTATCTGCAAAGAATTGATCCCGTGACTGGCTGTTGCGGGGCCCACTCAGCCTCGTGAGGAAAATGAGTAGCTATGACATGTAAATGCGCATAGCAACAGGTAGCTGTTGCGGGGCCCACTCAGCCTCGTGAGGAAAATGAGTAGCTATGACATATAAATGCGCATAGCGACCGGTGCCAGCAAGATAGGTAAACATTGTTTGTTAGGATTATTGAGATACTTATTGGGAAAAATCCTACAATGCTGCAGTGAGCACCAAAGTT
>NW_007385745.1:2445-2965 GCF_000475195.1 Diaphorina citri
AAAAAAATAATAATAATAATGAGAAGGAGAGATGAGAAATAAATTAGTGATGGAGGTGAGATGGATGCTATAGTGAGGTTTGAAGGGATGTGCGGGGAGGACAGGTGGCCATGTCAGTCAAGTGTACACACATACACACACCACACACACACACACCACACACACAACGCAACACAACTCAACACAACTCAACACAACACACGCTCACACACACACACGCACACATACGCACACACACACACACACGCACACACCCACACACACACACCCTCCCGCTTGCTTTATGGACGATTGAAGTACAGTACTTCTCTTCCTCCTCCTCTTCCTCCTCCTCCTCCTCCTCAATTCCTACCTCTTCTAGGAATGCCTTGTCCGCCTTGTCTAGACCGCCCAATGACCGCCTTGTCTAGAAGTGTTTTGAAGGAGAAGAAAGAGAGTGAGGTCAGGATGGGTAGGGGGAGTGCGTTCCAGAGGTCTATGGAGGACAGGAGGAAGGCGTTGGAGTAGGATTGGGTGTGGT
>NW_007385746.1:0-2964 GCF_000475195.1 Diaphorina citri
TGCAAAATGCAAACGATTCAGCTCGGTGCAATTCTTGAGACGGATCCAAATTTCGCAAGGAGTAGACTCGCTTTTTTTCTCTCTCTTTGAATCTTTCGACCAGTGGTGGATGACGGGTCTGTCCTGTGACACGTGGCGTTATTGACCGAACGGAATGTGATGTCGAAGCTGTTGGTGTTTTTTTTTCAGCTCTACAAAGCAACGCAACGTTTCATTTCTCTTCAACCAATGGGAAGTTCAGGATTTCAGACAAGTTCGATTAGGGTCGACGTACATTTATCCGTCACCGATACGTTCCTTACGTCTCATGCTAGACGTAAGTTAGCCGATAAGGGTGCGTATTACAAGTATTACATATTAATAGTTATTACTTATTACACAGTGCGTAACCTAACCTTAACGTTTACGCGACGCAAGGTTCGTCGAGTCGTGTAAACACCACTGGCTATGACGTCCAGTTTATTGAACGCCAGTTCAGTTGTGTTCACACCAGGCCAGTAGCTACTAAATGTTAGACCATCCAACCAACCTGAAATCAAACCTGTTGCGTTGACCAACTATCAAAGTCGCCACTGGATGAAAATATTAACTGTTCGTATTTTAATCTCGGTTGAGAGTTTGAGAGAAATAGAAGAGACAGAGTCTAACATTTAGTGGAAATAGTGGTGTAAATGTTAACATACAGGATGTCACGTAATTCATACGACAAATCCTATTATACCGGGTGGTAGACAACTTGAACAGAGATGTAGGTACACAAGTTCTTAAGTCTAAACACTCTAAACCCAAGTAGCACGTAAAAATCGAGTTTTGAGAAATCGATTTTTGAGGAAAACAGCTTTGATGTTAAATTGAGATAGCTGCACTGGACGGTAGCGCTGCTCTCGCGATCTTTTTTTCTCCAAAAATTTGAAATTAAAATTATGTAGAAATTCTTTTAAAAAATGTACCTATTTCTTTTCTTTTATATCAAAATTGCTTTGATCTTCCTTTGTTTTGCACACTCTTTTAACCTCTTTTCTTCAAAGTATAGGGTCTCATTAAATTCTGAATTCATGCCTGACACATCTCCTCAGTATTGTACCTCCTGGCTCTACACAGGTATTAATGTCAATCTTGCGGAAAATTAATACCTCACCTTCCACCCCTGGTTTTCCTCCCTCTTATTCCCTACCCTGTCTTTATTTTCCCTCATTTTCCTCCCTTTTACTCTCTCCCCTATCTTTCCTTCCTAGCGATTCCTCCCTCCTTTTCTCCCTCTACTGGGGGAGAGACAGACAAACGGGAATTCTTTGCCTCCCTTTTGGCTTGCCTTTGGTGGAGAGGAGGAGGCAAATCTATTAAAAGGAAGATGGATGTTAGGGAATTGATGGGAGGGAGAACAGAAAATTTGAGGGGGAGAGGGATCATGAGAAGGGGAAGGAGTCATGGAAGGGGGAGATTTAAGAAATATCAATTCATGGTTGATGTCGAAGAAATTGTCATGTCATCAAGGGTTAATTCAATAGGCTTGGTTTTTCAAGGGATCATCAAAGGTTTAGAAAGTGCCCTCGAAAAGCCCCCCAAAAAAATCTGCAATGCACACTAGTGAAACGTGGTTCAGGAAACCCGTAGGTATACCTATGTACCTATAAAGTTAACACAGAGCAGTGCACACTTTTTTTTTTTTTTTTTTTTTTAAGGGGTTTAATTTAAGAAATATCAATTCATGGTTGATGTCGAAGAAATTGTCATGTCATCAAGGGTTAATTCAATAGGCTTGGTTTATCATCAAGGGGTCATCAAAGGTTTAGAAAGTGCCCTATAAGGTTAACACAGAGCAGTAAACACTCTTTTAACCTCTTTTCTTCAAAGTAGAGGGTCTCATTAAATTCTGAATCCATGCCTGACACATCATCAGTATTGTACCTCCTGGCTCTACACAGGTATTAACGTCAATCTTGCGGAAAATTAATACCTCACCTTCCTCCCTCTTATTCCCTACCCTGTCTTTCTTTTCCCTCATTGTCCTCCCTTTTACTCTCTTCCCTTCCTAGCGATTCCTCCCTCCTTTTCTCCCTCTACTGGGGGAGAGACAGACAAACGGGAATTCTTTGCCTCCCTTTTGGCTTGCCTTCCTCTAGTATTTCCCCCTCCCTCACTATTATTCTCTTCCCTATATTGTATACGTCTTTTCCCTTTTCTCCCTCTATCTTACTGGGGGAAAACTCAAAGGGAGAGACAGGCAAGGTGGGAATTCCCGCTCCTAATTTCCATTACCTTTGTCACAGTTTCTCCCTCCTATTCCTACCTACTTACCTCCCTGAGGGACAATGTGTCGGAAAGATTTCCCTCTCCTCGTTTTGTCTCTTTTTCCCTCTTTCCAAGAGAATGGAGGAGATTTTTTCCCCACTTCCGTTTTCTTCTCCCTTTTCGCTGTCTTAATTCTCCCTCTCCCTTCTTTTTACCGTCTCTCTCACACCTACTGTCCTTAGAGAGACAGAGGGATTTTTTTTGTCATTAATTCCCTTTTCCTTCGTTTTTCTCCCTTGGTTAGAGACAAGGTGAATTCCCTCTCCGTCATGTCATTGCGTAGTATCTCCTCTGTTAAGATCGGATCAGAGAGAGGACAGAAATTCCCTCTCGTAATCTTTTTTCCCTCTCTCCCCCTTCTTTCCTTTTTTCTTTCTTTCTCTTCTCCTCTCTCTCTTTCCCTCTAATTCCTTGTCCCCTATTTCTCTCTATTCTTTTTTTTCACTTTAGCCTTCCATTCCTCTTTCCCTTCCCCGACTTCTAATCTTCCTTCCTCTTTTCTGTTTCGCCTTCCCTCGTCAATCATTATCCATTCTTTTTCTCCCTCCTTCGGTTCCTCTCTCTCCTCTTTCTCCCTCTACGTCCCACAGCACACATTGATTGTTCATTCTTTGCTTTAAATTGATGACAGTTACGCCTCCTCATCTCTTCCTTCCCTCTTCCTTTCTTCCC
>NW_007385747.1:0-2680 GCF_000475195.1 Diaphorina citri
AAAATGGAGCTCGAGGGGGGGGGGGGCGAGGAGGCCTGAATACGGCCCTATCCTACTGTCTTCATGGTGGATATCTTAATGAATATTATAGAAATGAAAACACAGATGATTGAATTTTGTTTTATTTCCTATTAACGTTTCACAATTCTGGCATTTTGAAATCCATCTTGAATTTTCTTGTTTGGAATTTGAGAGCACATTTTGAAGCTAGTCTTCATACAGTTGGGAATTTTGAGGATTTCTTTAGAAGTGTCATGCAGTGATGGAAGTCAGTATAATAGGTAAATAGGTATGCATCTTCAGGGCTGTATCCAGGATTTTGCCAAGGGGGGGGGGGGGGGTTGGGGGGCTTTAATTTTTAAAAGTTGGATATAAGATACAGGAAAAAAAAATGAGTTTTCAATGTAGGGGGAGGGGGGTCACCAGGCCCTATCTACCCTCTTTCCCTCCACGACCCTCTTCCGATCTAAGGAGAAGAATGGAGCTTGAGGGGGGGGGGGCACGGGCCCCCTCCTAAATACAGCCCTGTCCATGGCCTCAATGTGATGATCATAGAAGACTGTAGACAAGGATACTTACCCGCCTCTGAACACATCTGCCAATTTCAGAAATGAAGAATTGATCAAAATAGGGAAGGGATATTTTTCAAACAAAGTGGGAAATCTTACTATCGCCTCACACTGCTCTCCAATTTTGCTCGATCTCAGCCCTGGATTTAAAGAAAAACTTAATGAATTAAATGACCTTTATCCTCAAATAACATAGGTATTTCCTGTCTTAAGTGGCATAACCTATAACAACAATTATCCAACAAATAATATTGTTAGGGGCTACTTGGTAAATTTTAATTTTAGTGTTTCCCCCACCCCTTTTATTTTTAATTGCTACCTTTCATAACACATTATGGGCTGGGGTTATAGTCCAGGGCTTATGGACCATGATACCAGAACTCAGATCCCTCTTGGCACCTTGCTTTCCATCAGTTTTTAGTTACTTATAGGTTATAGGTCATATATTTCCAGCTTCTATGAGTGCTGGGACTGCATGAGACACTTATGATAGGCTTGGACTGTTGGGTTGGGTTATTGTTTCTACAGTTTGGCATGGGAATGGTAACCTAAGCAAAAAACCTAACCCAACAGTCAAAGCCTATCATAAATACATAACCACGATCTTAATGGCTGGCTACAGAGCCTGAGGGTAATTTGTGGCAACAGTGACTAGGTGATTTGTAAATGCTGTGAAGGAAGGTCAATAGAGGCTCATGGCCCTCACTTACCCTTTTCAAGTTCAGCCAGAGCCGAGTTAGCATCCTGTTCATTTTCTCCCAAAGAACTGTCCAGTGTTATACTTAGCCTACTACCGAGTAGTGTCATTTTGATGAGTAGAGTAAAATTCTCAGCTTCAATTCATTCCCTGAAAGAGAGCAGGAAAAGGGCACTAGGAACTTTCCTCTTTCCTTTTTTTTATTTTCCTAGTACCTATCTCACACAAAAAAAAAAAACCAAAAAGTTCGGAAATGGTCAATAAACAAAATTTTGAAAAATCGCGGGCTGAGTGCCCGGTGCTTTTGAAAGCCGGATTCACACGATCCAAAGAAATCAAACAGTCGATTTTTTAATCACTGATCTGATCAACCAATGAAATCCTTTGTTCACTCGTTTTTTCGCTTTTGATTGGCTGTTTTTCTGATCATATTTTTAAAATTTGGCTTCACTTCTATGCTCTCCAGTAATATCCAGTGTTCTTCTACTTCCGTGGAAATTTTTGCTCGTTGTTCATTTTTTTTTTTCTCACATCCATCAACATCCCAAGAACTCGGAAAATCAAAAATTTGTGTTTTATTTTTTCTCATTCATTAATCCAGGACCAATTTATTAATAAAAAAGTTTAGACACAGTAAATTATTGAATTAGACACCTTTACCTACTCCCGTTCATACTTTCAGAATCGTGAGTACCCTAGAAAGCTTTTATTTTGATTTTTCCTCTAACAGATGAATGTCAATCGGTTATATCTCACGCACCACGCTGTCACCGGTATTTGGTTTGATTCAATGCCAGGAGATGAAATATTTCCTTGAAAATGTTCTAGACTAAAATCCTCAGGGCTTGGTCAGGCCAAATCATCTCACATTTGCCGTAGAACTTAACATACGATTGGGTAGGAGGATGGGAGTTAACACCCTGACAATTTTCTAACCTAAATCCTTGAATCTAATCAGTGGTTATAACCTCCAGCCTGACATTCCTGTATCTTACTATTTCATGTATATTTTCTGACTACAAAACCGTGTATCTGTGATAGCAGGAGTATTTTTTAGCCTACCTTTCTTAATCTAAAGGGTTTTGACCTCTGTTTTTACAACTGTTTAGTTTGGTCTGAAATTCACAGTTGCTATATTCCCACTAAAGATGAAGGATGGGGCTTTACCTCTTTGAATGATCTCACCATTTGGTGAATCATTAGGCATAGCTCAATCCTTATTATCTTTGAATCCTGGGGATAATTTGACTTGGTCTGCTTTGGTGGAGAAATTATTTATATTTACTTAAGTACCTAATATGGTTTCCGAGTAACAGAACTCTGCTCTTAAACCTACAATAGGTCTGTTTTTCATTCCTACGCCGCATCGATGCGGCGTTCACTCTGCGTCAGGAGTGGGGGTAAAATGTGGAAA
>NW_007385748.1:0-2964 GCF_000475195.1 Diaphorina citri
AGAGAGGTCACGTGATGTCTCTCCCTCTCCCTCTCTCTCTCTCTCTCTCTCTCTATTCTAGTTTTGATACTCGTACATATACATAATTCCTGTGTACCTATACCTACATAATTCCTTTGTAGCTATACATAATTCCTATGTACATATACATAATTCCTAATGTACCTATACATAATTCCTATGTAACTACATTTTCCAAATTGAAATTCTACAAAACAGAAAAAATAGAAAAGGAGAGAATAATGAAAAACAAAGAGGGACGAGAGAGAATAATGAAAATGAAAGAATGAAGAAGAAGAGAGAGTAGCACCCCCCGAGAGAGAGAGAGAGCGAGAGAGATAACAAGAGGTGAAAACCCCGGTGTTTTGTGCATTTTTCATTTATTAATTATGCATCTCTCTTTCTCCATTTCTCCCTCCCAAGATTTTCATACCTTTTATTATATTTTACTATATATTATATACTTTACCATTATTTTTTATCTATTTTTTTATTTTTCTATTATTATTGTGATTTTTCTATGTGAGCACTATACCAGGTAAAACAGTTATTATACAAATTAATAGGAGATTGATTAGGTACAAGGTACTAACATCACAACATCAGGTATTGTCAGGTGCTTATTAATTTCTCAATCAGATAAGATTTGCAACGGATATTAAGTAAACTTGAATCTTTAGAACTACATGCTACATGTTACCTAATCTACTAACTAGTCCCAAAAAATTAGGATACACCTTGCACAGTTAACAAAAACAGAATTGGGAGGTATTCCTAATTTCTAGATACCTAACAATAGTATACCGTATAGCCCAGTGTTTGGATCTGTTACTACGATTTGTCGATTCTCGGAACTTTTCGGTTGTATTCAGTCTCAAGCGACTAAAATCCATGCCTACCTTGTTCTTTTCCCTGACCATTTCCCGCTAATGCGGGGTCGGTGTAACGTGGCAGCCTTATCCAGTCTTGAGTTTGCTCATCAGTCCCTTTTCATACAGATCCTCATTTATAGTTAGATGTCTGAGTCCCAATAATGGCAGTGGGTTAGTAGTGTTAGTACTCGCACTACAAGCTTCATGTTGGATTTCACCAACGACTTAATGAGAGATTTAACTAATGGGAGAATTTTCAATGATAAAAAAAGGTGTTTTAAATGATCCAAACAGAAGTTTTTAAAACTCTGCCTTTTTGGATCACTAAAAACTCTTTTTGGGTCATTAAAAACTCCTTTTTAAAATTATTAAAATATCCCTTTTGTACGATTAAAAATTCTCCCATTAGTTAAATCTCTCATTAAGTCGTTGGTGAAATCCACCATCAGTCCAATAGCATATCTAATTATCTTCCTAATTGGTAACACATATGCCACTTCACGTATATGTGTGCCCCGTACCAACTAATGTGAAATGTGAGTTAAACTGACCCGGTCATACCTACTAATGGTATACAAATCTATCTTTAATGTTTTGTTCAAATTTTGTTTCAAGAAGTAGGTTGGTAGTCACCTAGAGATTTTGGTGAACAACTTTCTACTGATAACACACAAAACAATCTTCTTTCACCATGAAGTTAAGCAACGATCAACCTGGATAGTACTTGGAGAGTGACAACCAGTCAATCAGACAACTAGCTGTTACCTAAAATTACTGTGGTCAAAGTTTCCAATAAAAAAATATCAAATTTCCATGCCTTAGGGGGGATTTGAACCCGCGTACTTTTGATTACCATAAGAACGCGAAACACTGTAAGAGCGAGAAAGGGAGAGGGAGAGAGAGAGAGAGAGAGAGAGAAAGGGGGGAGCGAGAGAGACGTAATCCATTTTCATCTATCTACCACTATACATTATATGGAAGAAAAAGAGAGAGAGAAAAAACTGAAAGACTTGAAATAATTGATGCATGAAAAATAATGAAAACACAGAGAGAGAGAGAGAGAGAGAGAGAGAGAGAGAGAGAGAAGGAGAGAGAGTTATGATTTAGAGGAAGAAGAGAGAGAGAGAGGGAACGCGAGCAGACAAAAAAGTGTTGTACTTTGTTCTACATTTTGTTTAATTAATTTAACACCATCACATCCAGAAGTACGTAAAAACATGTACAGAAATTTAATCTCCTCTTTTTCTTTATTCTTTCAAAAAAGGAAAGAAAAAAAAAAATAGACCGAGAGCTTGCGATGAAAAATTACCTCTTGGGAAAGGAGCAAAATTTTCCACCTGTAGGTTTGATACTTTGGATCTGAAGGTTGGCGGTTGGCGGTTTGAACATATTATTATTTTTAATAAATAATTAATTTCATAAGATAGATGATGAGAAAATCCCCCTCTCAAAACGCAAATCGTCCTCTTTCTTTCTCTCTCTTTCTCTCTCTCTCTCTCTCTCTCACTCTCATTACTCGTATGGATCTGTGAATCATTCAGACATAAATTTCATACAGTTGGAAGTATTAAAAGAAGTAAAAGTCATCATCACTATCAGTTTATCACAAAATAAATAAATAATGATACCTAATAATAAAAACTAACACACGTTCCGCTCAATCCGTGCAAATTGCATCGGGAGATAAATATTTATTTTCAAGTCATAAATTATATTTCAAAACAACAATAATAATAATAACTAATATTTTCTCTCAGATAAAAAATATTCAACTCGGGGAAAAAAATCCAAGTTCCAAAAAACGGGATATTTGGGAAAGGCGGAGGGGAAAAAGATGAAAATTGCTCCCCAATCGCTCCCTAAACGAATCGAACACTATTAATCACATAAAAATTCCCTGAACTTCTGTTGTACAGGGTGTCCCAAAAGACAACGGATCCGCACTTAAAAGAGGATATTATTTTATTGATTTAAACTTAAACACAAACTTTTTTTAATTCTGAAAATGGTCTGCAAATGATTTCAAATTCAATTTGAGCTTCAAGCTACACTAAAAAAAAAAAAAAAAAAAAAAAAAAAAAAAAAAAAAAAC
>NW_007385749.1:0-2964 GCF_000475195.1 Diaphorina citri
GATTCGGGACCTAATGGTTACCAAACGAGACCTGTTGGATCTGTCAGGTCGAGTTACTGTCAGACCCACTGAGCCATGCTGGAGTACAAGAACTAATTTAAGCTCTTCTTTGGATATTTCGATAGACGGCGACGGTTAGAGTTCCCAGTTTTTTGTCACCTCAGATTGATCTGACGTTGAAATTTTCAAATAAATGAAGGAAGAACTGCATCGGCTCGGATTTGTACATTCTCAAATTTGATCCTGTTTAGGCTGTTTCGGTTTAGCCTGATCAAAAAAGAGATCAGAAAAAGGGAGAGGAAAGAAACGATTTTACGTTCACTTTGAGCGGACTTCAATGGGTAATCTGAAAATATCGGGAGTAGGTACAGTCTATTTTAGGAACCCCTGCACCCCTGCCACGCAATGCTGTATGCAAGGGATCGATCCCAGCTACCGACCCGATTTTCCACTTTCTGTTCGGTGAAACACTTCGTCAGTGAAACATAATTCTTTAATCTTCTTTAGAAAACAGAACAAGCTACGACATAATTTATCGTGCCGAAGAAATGTAGCTCATTCTAGATTTCTAGAAATGGTGTAAAAAAATATCAAAAGAAATTCTCCTGAGAACCCGCCACGCACATGCATTTCTTGTTAGTGTGTAAGAATTTACTTGTAAAAATTTCTCGCTGTCATGGTATAGTACGAAATGGAACTAAAAAGCAAGAAACAAGCAAAACGCCTAGTTTGGAAAAATGAGAAACATTTGAAAATTACTGGATTGTCCAGATTTGGAATCATAATCATAGTTGCAAATGGACCTAAACATAACTGCCCTCGGTAATTAGGACTGAAGGTCTGTTTGTTTGACTATCATGATTAATATGTCTCATCAAAATGTGTTTTTAACCCCAACCAAATTTCTACCTTCAACACTCAGTAATCAGGTGCTCAGAAAAGATACCGACGCTGGTAGTTGCTGACAACTAGAACAAATGATCCAAGACGCCTTCATTAACGTGTCAGATAGATGAACCTATTTCTCAGGTCAGATTGTAGGATCATTAAAAAAAAATATGGAAGATGAAAGCATTAAAAACAGAAGACGTAAATACAAAATACAAGGGGTAAGTTCTACTTGCTTGGGTCAATTAGTACCTAGTACCTACCTAATAATGAGAACAATTATTATTGTTTCTAATGAGCAAAGGAGTTATCAAGAGATGGATAACAATAACAAACCTTCATAAAGATTGTTAGAATCTAAGTAATCAAGAATATGATGAATTATAATTTTATTATGATAAGAGCTTTTTATGAAACACATGGACAACAGATGCTAAACAGAAAGTTGGATCAACTGCAACATGTTGTCTTTAGTTCAAGTTACAAGTGATATGATTGGACCCAATTACCGTCTGTCTACACGTCTACAGGTGTCTCATTGATTATAAATTTCAGCAATGGTACCCTTATGGTATCATTGATTTTTAATTTGATAATGCTTGATGAACTGTGTACCCCCATTAACCGCATCAAGCTTCCAAGCTTGTTCCAACGATCTAAGTTCTTATACTTGATAAATTATTCAGAATTGCAAATCCTTCGCAATCGCAATGCCAAGGTGTGCCTAGAAAACTGAAATATGGATTTAAAGTTTCAAATTTCAAGTACCTACCTACCTACCTACCTACCTAGATATTGATCAATGATTATGCCTCCCTATAGACAATTTTCAGTTCGAACTTTGACTTAATTGGGCGAGAAGGAAAGAACAGAAAGACTTTAACAAGACAAGGAATGAATGAACTTGGTTCCACGTTACAACAGATAAACCAGACTCCAAAGATTAATTGCCATCTGACAGTAGTGACAATGACTTGAATGAAACATAAATCTTTACGGATCTTAGATGCGGTTGGTTTTTAAAAATATATAATTATTTCTTCTTCTCGATTTAGACCAGAAATTGGTACCCTTTCGAGGAATTTTGTGATTTGTGGCTAATAGTGAATGCCATTCCATAAGCATTGTTTGAAAAATCCTTGGAACAATATGAACAATGTCAGGACAAGTTATGGCCACAATGTTGACATAGGAACTTTCATGGAATGTCGTGGACATTTTTTTATCGCCAGAAGAATTTCAAATCTCTGAGCGTCGAACAAGACTTTGAAAACAAGATGGAGTTACATTCATTTTTCCTGATGTTTCAAAAAAAATCTCTTGTACTAAATTTGTCACTGGTCAGTTTGGACTAAGGACAACCAAAAGGACCAGTTCCTACCAAGTTGTTATTTTTAAATCCTCGGATAGAGGTGGTCAGTTTTGGCAAATTTTTTTCATCGTATGGTATGGTAAAATTACATCGAATAATGATTGTGAGAAGTTAGGACATCCACCAATTTCGCTATAATACTTGTGTGTGAAGTGTGAGCCTCTGAACTGATTTTTATACTGAAGGAAATTCATCACATCCACTAATACGTACTTGCATGTGATTATTCTGTAGGAAATTCGGGCACATCAACCAATTTCGCTACAATACAACTTGTTTGTGGAGTGATTTTATAATACTGAAGGAAATTTTGCACATCCACCAATTTCATAAGTCATTTTCACCTACCTAATCTTTGTATCTTAGTATAGCTTATGCTTTCGTAAGGTACTTAACAATCATGCTGCATTAGTTATTCTCTTTCAGTGATCAGAGAAAGATAATGATGATTAATTTTATTTAATTGAACAAGCTGCTGTTTCGTTCCTCACTTTTTGGAAGAATTATTGGAAAGACTCTGGTTAATCTTTATTTATTCTTTGAGGTCTTTTAAGCGAGATCGGTCCTAAAAGCAAATGACCAAAAATGTCCTTAAACTCTCAAAGTGTTCAACATATCTGCTGAATTTGATCGAAATCAGACAAACCGGAGTGATGAAGGAACAAACAGACAAAAATTAATAGTTTTTTTTTTTTTTTTTTAAG
>NW_007385750.1:0-962 GCF_000475195.1 Diaphorina citri
TCCCAAAAAAAAAAAAAAAAAAAAAAAAAAAAATCATCCACAATTTTTTTCTCTTGCACTCGGAACTTTCAATGTTTTTTACTTTCCTCATCCTATTTTTTTTATTATTATTTTTTTTTTACTCCATATTAAATAGGTATAGCCCTGGTTTTCTTCTCCTTCTCCTCCTCCCCTTTTGCTCCCTCCCTCCTTTTCAGGGCTTAAAACTACTTACACATTCACACTCAAATTATGCGTGTTTCTCACTCCTACAACACGTGAATACAACAAATGAAACATATGTTGTACTCTGGTATCTGGTGTAGTGGCGGGGGAGGCTTTTTCTTTTATTTTACCAGTGGCGATCGTTTGAGGCGGGTTTATAAAATAGCAGCTCATATCTTCAGCTAGGTGATGGTTGACAAACCTATGCGGTTTCGATTCTCTTGGTAACGAATCCTTGCTTGCCATGCAGAAGGTCCCGGGTTCGAATCCCACCATCGACAAAAAATTGTACTCGTTTTTCGATTGCAAAATATTTCAACGGGTTACTTTCTGGTGTTCTCGTGTTGACCCAGCACCTAAATGGGGAGTATTGTGCCTCTTCTCGCCCATCTGATGAGAGGCATACTACGGGATGGGCATGCTACGACACAGACCACATGCGTCCAATGTAGCAGTTGTTTCATTGCTACGAAATAAAAACGGCGGTGAAACACTCATCTTTTAAATTAAAAAAAAGACAGTCTCTACACGCGGTAGTTTTTTCGTACTTGAAAGTACAAATGAGATGTACAAATCTGTAACTTCTTAAACTACATATTTCAGAATTTCTGTAACTTCTTCTTAATCTTTTCTTCTTCTATTCTGGAATTTTTAGGTCTCTATTATTAATTCGTTAAGTTTTTTCTTTCTCCTTTTCAATCCACGCCATTATTTTTGTTTTTGTGCAAATTTATTTTACTTACGGTTCAATTTTTTTT
>NW_007385750.1:2381-2963 GCF_000475195.1 Diaphorina citri
AGTAATAAAAATCTGGTGTGAACATCACACGACTTTCCTTATTCTATTGAATGATGCTTATTTGAGTGTTCTTTTACAATATCTCTAACCGTTTTGTCGCTGTGTAGCTGAAAACCGCCAAAAAACGGTCGAAATCTGCCCAAAAGCGGTCAAAATACCGCCAAGCGCAGCAACTATCTCAACCAAACGTTTTGTGTTGCATCCTTGTCACATTTGTGAACTACATACCAAATTTCAAGTCTCTAGCTTATACCGTTCCCGAGATATTGTTAAATTACACCGAAAACCGCCAAAAAGCGGTAAAATGCCGCCAACCCTTGCACCGATCTTAACCAAAAGTTTCGTGTTGCATCCTTTTCACATTTGATAGCTAAATACCAAATTTCAAGTCTCTAGCTCTTACCGTTCTCGAGATATTTTGTTTACAGACCGTTCTCGAGATATTTTGTTCAACCTCTCTCTCTCTCTCTCTCTCTCTCTCCTCTCTTTCTATTTCTTTATCCATCTATCTCTTTCTCTTCGTCCCTCTTTCTCCTCTGTCCTCTTCCTCTCCCCCTCTCCTTCTTCTTTTCTTTGTCTATT
>NW_007385751.1:0-2963 GCF_000475195.1 Diaphorina citri
TGACTTAGAGTTGAGAAGTTGCGGGTTCGATACTCAAATGTAATAGAAAGTCGTGTGATGTTCACACCAGATTTTTCTTTGGAAGTAACTTGGTACATTGTCTGGGAACATTTTTAACTTAATAAGGGTATATATAATACTATTAAATTTCGTTCTTTTGATTTTTTCCTTGGGGGTTCAATGAACCATTGAACCTACAGAGAAACCGCTACTGGTATGAGAGATAATAAATGAATGAGTCTGAGATGTACGAGTAATAATATGTTATACATACGTAAACATATGTTATACCTATGTAGGTACATTATAACATAATGTAGGTAGGTACAAGATATCAAATTAATGTTGCTTCCTTGTAAGCGTGTCAGAAATCTTTTGTATCAAATGAAGCATGATTTTTCCTGCCTTCCTATATCTACCTACCTTCCTATCTAACTATGGAAGAACGCCAATTCGGTCCCATGACCTTTTTCTTAAGGTAGTCGACTACCAATTGGGTCCCGGGCTTACTACCAATTGGGTCCCGTATACCTGTAATGACTTGGATGAAATAAATAAGGGAAAAACAATCAGGTACCTATCAATTTAAGTGTGGGACCCAATTGGTCCTTAGCCCCTCTCAAACCCGGACCCAATTGGTAGCAAAAAACAGATTTTCGGACCGAATTGGTCTCCTCCCCTAACTACCTACACCTCACCTACCATCACCATTCTACCTACCTACCTACCTGAATAATGATGCATCGCATCGTTACGTACTCACATCAATCTTTCTTTCTTTCGTGTTTTATGAAATTACATGCCTTCTGCCTACTTTTCGAAGTAAATGTTTCATGTCTCATTCTCATATAGGGTAAGTGTACCAACGTAACTCGACAAATATACAATTGAAAGAAGAGCATCAAAAATAGAAAGAGTAAGAAAACAAAGAGAGAGAGAAAGAAACGAGGATTAAAGAGAAAAAAGAGGGACAGAGAAAGAGAACACATTGAGAAGGAGATAAAGAGGAAAGAGTGATGGAGAGACAGAGAGAGGAAGGGGAGAAATTGATGAGGAGAGAAAGAAACGAGAAGGAAAAAGAAAAATAGTGAGAGAGAGAAAAGAGAAGGCAAGAGAGAAAGAGAGATTATAAAATTCATAAGTCTCATATAGGTACCTAACCCATATTATATCGTGCTTCAAGAATCAACAGGGAATATCGACAAAAAAATTCAAAAATGAAATTTCAAAGGTTAGGATCACACCTCACACGATTAGATCGGCAGATAGATCCGCGTAATGTAATTATAATCGGGTGATTTTCTATGGCACAATATAAAGCAAAAATCTGACGCCATATAGGTGTATGGTCATGTAAACAAAGACCGATCACACGGTATGGAAGAGAAAAGTGGCAGGGTTCTCAGTGACTTGAGCTCTGGAACCCAATTTTTTGTAAAGGTGTGTCCAAACGTCCATTGACGTCGACTGAACCGTCCACACTGCCTCGACAACATTATAGATTCACCTCTTCACCGCCTCGACTGACGAGGTCGACCATGTGTGGACACAGCTTTTAACATAGGGTATTTTATCTTACCTTGAGACTGCCGCGGGCACAGTACTCGGTTACTATACAGATGTTCGGGGGTTCGGTGCAAGCTCCGATGAAGCCGTTCAGATTATCATGTCTAAGATCCCGGATCTGAAATCAAACATGAAATCTTGATAGAGGGATCTGTAACAATGGAGGTCTTATCATTCCGAACTCAAAAAGGAGGACAGGATAGGAGAAAACCAGTCATTCCGAGAACGAACCTTATCTCTTCAGGATAAAGTTCACCCGAACGAGAATCTGACCCGCTCGCGCCGCGACCTAGCGCTTACAAGGCGGGCGCGCTACCAACCAAGCAAACTAGGCTGGCAGATATTATTTTTACTTTTTAAATGTAGAAAGGATAAACCCGATAAACACAGATTGGAACACACCACATGCCTTCAGGCACACTCCAATTGACTCCATTTGTCAAGGGTCTAGGCTAGGCTTTCCTTGCCCTTGGGATCAATTTAATTTGAAGAAAGACGTAGGTTTTCGTTCAGGACAGATACACTACATCGTTAGTCCACTCACATGCCTTCAGGCACACTCCAATTGACTCCATTTGTCAAGATGTCAAGGGTCTAGGCTTTCCTTGCCCTTGGGATCAATTTAATTTGAAGAAAGACGTAGGTTTTCGTTCAGGACAGATACACTACATCGTTAGTCCACGTGACGTGAGTCCACGTGACGTGATAGTTTAACTTACTATTTTGAGCTCCTTCTTCATAGCTCGCGTAATGTCCACAGATTTCTTCGGTATCCGTTTGATGGCAAAGATGCGGCCCTTGTAGATTCCAATAGCGACTAAACTCTAACGTTAGCTGAAGAAAACACGTTCCTGCGCAACTGCGCATGCGCAGAAAAAGCTCCAAACACTGAACAAACACTCCAAGCATCTGAACACTGAAGCTACACACTTTTTGAGGCCAGTAAAAAGTTTTTTTTCCAAAAGGTTTGACAGAGGAAACTGTAACTGCTAATGCTAGGGTCTTATCGTCCCGAAAGCAAAGAGAGAAGGAAGACAGGATAGAAGAAAGCCAGCCGTTCCGAGAACGAACCTTATCATTTTCGCGGGAAATATTTAGGAATATCAGCCAGAGAGGGACTGATTCGGAGATGAGAAGAGAACGCCGGATAAGGAGAGAGGACAGGGTTGGGACTCCGGATTGGGGAGGGACTGGGGAAAGGAAGGCCGGATGAGGAGAGAGGGGACATTATCCGGAATCTGGATTGTACTTACCGGCAGACTCATATTGCTATGTCGTGTGAATGCCCCCACTGGATATAATCCATATCCACTAGACCCCATCTGTCTGCCCACTAGTGAGTAGTTACCCTCAGCGTCTCCATTCTCATCCATGTATACCATGTACCTGAGAACATA
>NW_007385752.1:0-905 GCF_000475195.1 Diaphorina citri
TGTAGCAGTTTTAAAAGGAAATCACTGGGTAACACATCAAATTCCTCGTATTACGGACAATTTTTTTTTTCAGTGTAGACTTGCAGGAACCAGTTTCAATGGGACACTAATTTATTGGTTCATTTCCAATAAGGGTCTACTAATGACACGAACAATGGAAAATGTAAGGGTCTCTTATTATTGGGTTTAGGGAATGTGTGTGTGTGTTTTTTTGTTTTTTTGTTTTTTTTTTTTTTTTTTTTTTTTTTTTTTTTTTTTTTTTTTTTTTTTTTTTTGGGTTTCCTTTTTTTTTTTGTACGAAAGGGAAAGGATGATTTCATTGCCTTGTCGACTGGTTAAACAACAAAAATATCAAAGACGACTAAATTTGGTTTCTCCGAGTCTTGACGTCCGACAAAAAAAAGATAAATTCTTGACACTAAATTATATGTTCGTGCGACTATTCTTGTGTATATAACCTCTTTATACTATTGAGGTCTCAATGGCGCGACAAGTGAATTCGTACTTTTTGCTACACAATAAATAATATGAAGCGTTTCAACAAAATATCTCAGATGATAAATCCTCCACGCTGAAGTCCAAAGTAAAATAATGAATAGATAGATAATAATAGATAACTGATGAATAATAATGAAGGTAATGAGATAATAATCGAATAATACCATAATACGATAATAGATAATAATGAAGATAATATAATAATAATAATACATAATAATAATAATAATAAATAGATAATAATAAAGGAACAGACAATCAGGAAAAACGGCGAACCGGGGGAGCCGGATAGTGCCTTTACTCTGGGAGAAAAGGGTTAGGAAGTTGGTCTTGTTCTAAGGACCCGCTATTTTGGCTCAATTGAGGAGCTTTAGCATGGCTTACTTAGTATGAAAGTTCCCACTCCA
>NW_007385752.1:2352-2962 GCF_000475195.1 Diaphorina citri
TCTTTTTTTTTTTTTTTTTTTTTTTGCTAGTTTGTTTCACTAGTTTGTACGCTAGTTTGTATACCGTATATACTTGTTACGTTCCGTATACCGTTCGGCTGATGAACTTCAAAATCTCAGAATACCACTTCAAAGCCTTGCACACAATGCTCTGCTTTATCTTACTATCAGATCGAAAGATAACAGTTTTTCCCCATTATTATTATGTTAAGGCGGTCTCTTCTTGTCTTGTCTTGTCTTGTCTTAATTCCTTGTGTGCCGCATCTGTTTTAGTTTAGGACTATTGCACTAAGTTTTTCCGCATACTTACAATGTGTGAACCACTACAACTTTGAGGTTCTACTTGTTCCCATTACACCACTGAATAGAAAATGTATCATTACCACCCACAGCACTGGAAATGACATCACTTTGATGATTATTGTGTTGACTTTGAGAGCGTGAACGCCAGTGGGGTATGTAATACCCACCCCCCATTTTCACCCACACCACTAAACCCCCCCATTCTAAATGTCCCATATGGGGTTTTCCATAACCCCCTTTCTCTCTCTCTCCCCCTCCCTCCCCCTCATTCCGTCACGGTATTTTATTTACAAATCATCACATACAA
>NW_007385753.1:0-2960 GCF_000475195.1 Diaphorina citri
ATTTAGCGTAATGTATTCTATTCTAGACAAATACTATGAGAAATGACCAGACAAATCACAAAATTTCAATTTGGCGGTATGGAGTACCAAATTTAGGTCCACACATCTGCTCCGAATACTTCTAAGTAACTGTGTTGACCACAGTGCAATAGTCCTAAATGAAAATGGACGCGGCACACAAGGGATCAGGAAGAGACCGCCTTAATAAACTGTGTTGACCATACTTAAATGCTTGTTATATGCTCGTCACAAATGCCGTTCCCCATATTCCCACATACCTCATACAAGTTTCTAGCAATAGAAAAAAATCACCGTTTTAGGCGGTGAGGACTCCTACAACACCTGTTAGAATAACACGTCACCCTATGAAACCAAGCAATAGCTACTCAATAATCAGGCATGATAAGGTACCCATAACACAGTGTATGCTATAATGCTATATGGTACACTACCAGACTATGTTTTCACATTGGAAAGATACACCTAATAATAGAGATTAGACATAGATACAGTTTTTTATTTGAACAAATTCACAGCTAAAGCTGTAGTTTTATTTTACAAGAATATTAAAACAAGTAATAAACAAACAAAAATTACAAAAACAGACTCAGACTATGTTTTCACATTGGAAAGATACACCTAATAATATAGATTAGACATAGATACAGTGATAATCACAGGTCTGCTATGACAAGACTATTAATAAATCTATCCATTTGAGTATCCAGTAGGTAGTTATTAGGTGCAATTATGGAACTCACATCTCCCATAGCGAGTATTGTCTTCACCAAATGCTGGTTTACTCCCAATATGATAATTATTAGGTAACCCAGCTGCAATTACTGAATCATAGAAAGCTACAATTACTGAAATACAGAAAAATCCTGGAGTTAAGACGACTCTTACAGCAGCTGTATAGGCTGCAATTATTGAATTACAGAAAAATCTTCCGATTCGTAGTATTATTATTCACCAAATGCTATGGCTTTACTAATTGTGATAATTATAGTGGTATTCTGGGAATTACCGAATAATTGTCTATGTCTACCCTTTGGGCTTTGGTTTTATATGGAGTAATGGAAATTTGGTCACTTGAAAACTTGTTGTTTGTCCAAGATGGTCCATCAAACATGGGCCAGATCTCTGAAAACATGTTGTATGTCCAAGACGTTCCATCATACACCAGATGAAACATGTTGCGTCCAGACATGGAGATGGAGTATTGAAAATTTGGTCACTTGAAAACTTGTTGTTTGTCCAAGATGGTCCATCAAACATGGGCCAGATCTCTGAAAACATGTTGTATGTCCAAGACGTTCCATCATACACCAGATGAAACATGTTGCGTCCAGACATGGAGATGGAGTATTGAAAATTTGGTCACTTGAAAACTTGTTGTTTGTCCAAGATGGTCCATCAAACATGGGCCAGATCTCTGAAAACATGTTGTATGTCCAAGACGTTCCATCATACACCAGATGAAACATGTTGCGTCCAGACATGGAGATGGAGTATTGAAAATTTGGTCACTTGAAAACTTGTTGTTTGTCCAAGATGGTCCATCAAACATGGGCCAGATCTCTGAAAACATGTTGTATGTCCAAGACGTTCCATCATACACCAGATGAAACATGTTGCGTCCAGACATGGAGATGGAGTATTGAAAATTTGGTCACTTGAAAACTTGTTGTTTGTCCAAGATGGTCCATCAAACATGGGCCAGATCTCTGAAAACATGTTGTATGTCCAAGACGTTCCATCATACACCAGATGAAACATGTTGCGTCCAGACATGGAGATGGAGTATTGAAAATTTGGTCACTTGAAAACTTGTTGTTTGTCCAAGATGGTCCATCAAACATGGGCCAGATCTCTGAAAACATGTTGTATGTCCAAGACGTTCCATCATACACCAGATGAAACATGTTGCGTCCAGACATGGAGATGGAGTATTGAAAATTTGGTCACTTGAAAACTTGTTGTTTGTCCAAGATGGTCCATCAAACATGGGCCAGATCTCTGAAAACATGTTGTATGTCCAAGACGTTCCATCATACACCAGATGAAACATGTTGCGTCCAGACATGGAGATGGAGTATTGAAAATTTGGTCACTTGAAAACTTGTTGTTTGTCCAAGATGGTCCATCAAACATGGGCCAGATCTCTGAAAACATGTTGTATGTCCAAGACGTTCCATCATACACCAGATGAAACATGTTGCGTCCAGACATGGAGATGGAGTATTGAAAATTTGGTCACTTGAAAACTTGTTGTTTGTCCAAGATGGTCCATCAAACATGGGCCAGATCTCTGAAAACATGTTGTATGTCCAAGACGTTCCATCATACACCAGATGAAACATGTTGCGTCCAGACATGGAGATGGAGTATTGAAAATTTGGTCACTTGAAAACTTGTTGTTTGTCCAAGATGGTCCATCAAACATGGGCCAGATCTCTGAAAACATGTTGTATGTCCAAGACGTTCCATCATACACCAGATGAAACATGTTGCGTCCAGACATGGAGATGGAGTATTGAAAATTTGGTCACTTGAAAACTTGTTGTTTGTCCAAGATGGTCCATCAAACATGGGCCAGATCTCTGAAAACATGTTGTATGTCCAAGACGTTCCATCATACACCAGATGAAACATGTTGCGTCCAGACATGGAGATGGAGTATTGAAAATTTGGTCACTTGAAAACTTGTTGTTTGTCCAAGATGGTCCATCAAACATGGGCCAGATCTCTGAAAACATGTTGTATGTCCAAGACGTTCCATCATACACCAGATGAAACATGTTGCGTCCAGACATGGAGATGGAGTATTTAGACATTCCAAAAGAGGCTGTCAGAATAAAGGGATGGAGATGGGAATGGAAACTGTCCCGAAATTTTCGCTTTCGACTGTACATCATATCGGAATGAATATATTTCTTACTGAGGAGCGATATATGCAT
>NW_007385754.1:0-2960 GCF_000475195.1 Diaphorina citri
CTACTATCGTGTTCTCCTTGTCTATTAGATATGTAACACGTCATACCTATATGGTTACCTAGACCTGCCTACGAGACCTACGTGATTCTTCATGAGGTGGACAAGTACTAGCGTAAGTCCCTGGGAAGCTCGGTAGGTACCTATAAAGCAACCAATGCCTAAAGCCTAAACAAAATTAACTTCATTTAGTGCTGTAGTTTGCATAGGTAACTCAAATTTAGTTGGTACCTAAAAATACCTGGACCTAGCACATTTCATCAATTTTTGATAGTTTAAAGGTATGCCCACACATAGTTTTGGTGCTCAGGTACAGGGGGGGGTTCATTTTTGTCCGTCAAAAAGTCTTCGTTTCCTAGACTAATAGGATAGGAGAAAGCCATCCGTCTTGAGAACGGACCTTGTCCAGGGTGAAGTTCGCCCCGGACGGCGGACGTCAATCGAACCCACGACCTAGCGAGTGTACCTTACACCCCAAGCTAAGAAGCGTAGCGATGCCGACGTCTTCTTCTTCTTGTCGGGTTTACACTGTTATAGTCAATTGAGGCGTGTTTTATGTCCCAAGTTAGGTCGTGCCCATCCGAGGTAGCCCGCCAGTGGCTGTCAGCTTAATTTTTACTGCGGCACAATTTATACCCTACTGAGCTTACTCGGGAAAAAATAATCATTCTATTTTATACATTAGAAGGATTTTATAAATACACCTATCTACTTCCACAGTAAAATAATATTGGTAGGTAAAAAGTAAAACCATGTAAGAATAATGAGAATAAAGCGTTTTGGTCTTAGTTGGCAATATACAAATTAGGTGTAGAATTGTCGACGTAGCACAGAGGCGACAAATAATAGAATATACGTATACCTAGAGGAAAAATTATAGAATACCGTACAACACAGTGTACACTTCTGTTGCAAGACCAAAAGTGCTGATGCAGAAGTTTCGCAACAATTCCGAAGTCGGTTCCCACCATAAAGACATACTACCTAAGGTAGTACCGCCTCGTATTTTGTTGATATTATAAAACTGCAAATGTTTGCTTGTTTTTCTACCAGTCGCACATTGTGATCTTTCGACTATGGAGTCTTTTACAGTGTCTACAATTGACGATTAGGTACCATAGCGTTTAGATTAGAAATTAGAAAGAAGACATAAAAAACTGAGGGTAGGTAGGTAGGTACCTAGATACAGTCACATTAGCGGAATTCCTGCATTGTACCGAAGATAAGGTTAAAGTAACTAAGGTAGATATAAAGTTCGGCTGAAAAACGAGGGTGAATGTAACCGCCGCACACCGACGGAACTCACCTTTTCTAAGCAAGATGAGCGATTGTCACAAATGTCGTTCTGCGACAGGTAGATTCGCAGAAGCTTAACCCATTATTTAGAGCTGTTTGCCCCTATTTATATATTTAGAGCTGTTTGCCCCTATTTATATATTTAGAGCTGTTTGCCCCTATTTATATATTGACCTTTGGTAGCAATATTCCACGGACGTGACTTCTGCACAAGTAACATGAACTGTAATTAGCAGGTAGGTATGTTTATTTTTGAATAAAAGAATTAAGTAGTTGAAGTAGGACAAGAACTTAATCCCTTTATTTGATCACCACTTTATTGGTTAAACCTAAAGGTACATGAAATTTTATTATTAGAAGGGTTTTCCCCGGTGCTATTGCTATAAGTAGGCAGGGGTAACAAAGTACCTACCCATCAATGTAAAAAAAGCACCAAAAGAAGGTACCTATAGTTTTATGACAACATTTTTGGTCATCAACCTGCCTCGGTGGCATAGTGGTCAAGACGCTCGCCTGGTAATCAGGAGGGTGTGGGTTTGATCCCAGCCGAGGTATGGAATTTTATCCTCATTTATTTGAGAATTTGACCACATAATAATGGAGCTTTAAAGGTTAGGTGGTAGCGAATGCCTGAGGCGTTAACCTCTTCAAACAAAAATTACTTACCTCTTAAATCACTTCAAATTATTCAGAAAAACCCCTGTTAAAATTGAAAGTAGTGTACCGTTCACTACACCTGTTGCACTGATTAGAACTATGTTAGTTGTAGGTACTGTGTATTGTTTGATCAAAAGCTATACGTACTTAGACCATAGATCACATTAACTTATTTCGAGGCATTACTAATTCAAAAGTACATACAGCATCTGTTGATAAGGGGGTCCGTATTGCTTCCTCGAATTTGAGAAACAGTTTTCTTGAAAAAAAAAAAGATAATAAATAAATAAAAGGTTTGATAGAGGGAACTGTAACTGCTAAGGTCTCATCGTTCCGAAATCGAAGAAAGTAAGAAGACTGAATAGAAGAAAGACAGCCGTTCCGAGAACGAACATTATCCGTTCGCGATAAAATCCACCCCCGGGCAGGAATCGAACTTACAAGGGTTGGTAGCTTGGTAGCGCTTACAAGGTTGACGCGCTACCAAGTAAGCTAACTGGGCTGGCGAGGAAATGATTTTTATGTCCTCTTGTGTAACAAGTCTTGCGTTGTAGATGATATTTTTTCTGGTTACTGCCGTAGACCTGAGGTAAATGAAGAAATTTTGGATAAGGCCTTCTATGGGAACAGACAGTGACAGACAGACAACACCGAAGCGAATACAATAAATGGCCCGTCCACTATACCTTTTGTTATTACTATCGTAATAATAAAGGAAGGACGGGCTAAAAAGGAGCAGAGGTCCCTACCTACGTGACAGAACTTATAGGTATGTACTATGTACCTACAATCTACATACCATCGTTAGGTTTAGGTACCCAATCGTTTCTGTAACATAGCTTCAAGACTTGAGATATTTCCATGACCAGTGTCCATAGGGATATTTGTTTTTCTTTTCCAATTTTGTTAAGTTACTTTTTTTTAATTTCTACCAGGATTTTGATTTATAATTATAATTTTATTGTTTTCCTATTATCATTTGAAATTTAAATTAGTAAGTAATGGAAAGT
>NW_007385755.1:0-2960 GCF_000475195.1 Diaphorina citri
TTATAATACCTATCTGAGCAAGAAGGTACATAGGTATAATTTGGATAGCGATAACGGATGTGGATTTTTCTATTTCATTATTGGGGAAATTAATCAATCGTAAGCGAGTAGTTTACTAGAATAATTGATTGGTAAATTACCTATTAGGGTACTTATCTATTTTGATATTTTTTAAACCAGATTCTAAGGAAGGTAACTGGTTATGAAGGAAGTTGGAAATTTTGGTTGAAATTTGGTTAAATTGCGCAATCTTTACCTTCTAAAATTCAACTACCCACCTACCTAGATATGTATGTAGGTAGGTAGAAGATGTTAATTTATGATGGGTGTATTAAAATAATTACAATTAAGTAGTGCTTCCCAAGATTTAGAATATCTAATGATCCGTCAATCCGGATTATTATTATTATTTTTCTTCTTCGGATTTAACCTTGAAATATTTTTGATATTTTACTCTGTTTTGAGTCTGGATCGTAGCATGCCCCAATTAGATGCTGGGTCAACAAAAGAGCAGCATAAGGTAAACCGACTTTAAAATTGATTAAAAAGTTGAAAACTCATTAAACGATCAAACCCAAGCTTTCATTGAATGTCATTTAGGGAATTCTGTCATCTCCACTAAGAGTTTTGGCATCTCCACTAACAGGTAATTGAAATATTAAATCTAGTGAGACATTTGGTAAGCTATAACTTCCTACTTCTCCTCCTCCTCCTTCCGCCTCCACTGTCTCTCTCCTCCCCCCCTCACTTCCAATTTTTCCTACCCCTCCTCAATTTCCTCCTAACAGGGCCGTATTTAAGGGAGGTAAGGGTTCCCGGGCTCCCCACCCTTAACTTTTTTCCTTTACTGTAGGCCAGACTCCCCCCAACCGTAGGTATGTCAGTATTTGAACTCTCGCCCCCTCCCCCTCGACGAAATCTTGGATACGGCCCTGCCTTCTACCCATATTTTCTATCACCTCCCCCTCCTCCTTTTCAATGCTGTTCTCCTCCTCCCCCTCTATGCTGTTCTCTTGGTAGCTGTAAATTATAATTAACCTTTGTCTCTACCGCTTTTGATATTATGACCTCTCTTCCCCACCTTTCTCCACACTATTTTCTCTCCTTCCTTATTCCTCTTCCCCTCCGCTTCTATTTCTCAATTCTGTTTCTCCTCCTCTCCCTTTGTTTCCCATCGTCTCTTCGTTCCCCCACCTCCTTTCTCTTTCTTAATCATCCCCTCCCCTTTTCTATCATCTTCCCCTTCCTTCTGCTCATCCTCTCTTCTTCTATTATCACTTGTACATATGAATAGAATGATAGAATCCACATTCAGATTATGGGAAATTAATAATAAAACATGTATAATAGTTAGTATTGATAGATTGATACGACTAAAAAGGGTTAGCTATATTGAAGTTGTACCTGAATATTGTAAAACTACATAGGTACTTACCTACTTTCGAATGTAAGTATACTTAGGGAAAACTTAATAAGTCATCAAGTTCCTAATATTAATATATTATCAGTTACCTACAATTTCATTATTATTTTATGTAAATAGGTTAATGAGGTGAGAGCGATCTCTCTATAAGTTAAATATTAGCTTAGGAGGTCGTGCATTATTGTATATTATCTTAAAATAAATAAACATGTTATTTTCAATCAAAAAATCAATCAATCAAAATCTCTCTCTTTCTCTCTCTCTCTCTCTTTCTTTCTTTCTCTCTCTCTTTTTTTTTTCTCTCTCTCTACCTATCTATTAGTGAGTATTGTTACTACGACCAAGTATAAGAATTCAAAGTTCATCTTTAATTTCCCTTCACTTCAGCCTGTTGTTCTAAGTTCTAACCTGTTCTTAGAACCTGGTTTACATCCGTATGTAAATATTAACCAGATAACCATCTATGATTAAAAGCAAGGGTCGGATGTCAGATGGACTAAAGACTGAACTTTTGAGATTAACATTTGACGTGGTAATACAACTTGGGCGGTATTATCCACCTGATCCTAAGGTCGTTGAAAAACATCTGAAACTAGTGATTCAGTTGTAGAACTTGCTCAGATACATGACCCCTAAAAGGGACCACTGAAATCCCTGTTGGGTCCAAAATTTAAACAGAAAATTTTCTTCATGTGCTGAACATTTTTGTGAAATTCCATTAATATTGGACAAATCGCTGAAGAGTTATGACGATAGAGAGATGGAGAGAGAGAGAAAGAGAGAGAGAGAAAGAGAGACAGAGACAGCAAGCCTAAAGGAAAAATCGTCGATTTAAAATACATTACCTTCAATAAAATTTATGTTAAACTCATAAATGCTTAGATAAGTACTAAATAATTAGGTAGCTAACATAAATTATGAGGGTTTAACTTAATAATGCCGGTTTAACAGGTAACTATTCGTAGGCGCGCCCAGTTTCTGCTGCTAAGGACCTTTTGGAACCAAGTAGGTATCTAGAATCTAGAGGTATCTAGGAACCAAGTAGGTATCTAGAATCTAGAGAACCTACTAATTATCTAGAATTCTAGACCCTTGATTGGAGGACAACCACTAAAGGCGAGTTGCTAACATCAAAGGCGTTTTCTACCATTTTTCAAACTAATGGGGAAAAAAATTCTTTTTAAATAACGGAAGTCAGTACCTAATCAAATACCTACGTAGATCAATTCATAAAATACATACCTACATGAGACCTTGTTTAGACTGCTGGGGTAAGGGGACTTTTTAGTCTCATTTGAGCAGGATCAACAAGGTATATTCTATTCTATACCTAAATATCAAATCTTCTCACATACCTACTTAAGTACCGACTTAGACTTAATTGGTATTTCTTTCCGTGAGTCAATCACGTTAAACTTAGAGCCAATATGTTACCAAGCCACGTATTGGGTGACATAATAGCAACGTAACACAATTAGATTAGCCACTGACCAATTGCCCATTGACCGTCAACTAGGAGAGTATGTAAGTATGTACT
>NW_007385756.1:0-2959 GCF_000475195.1 Diaphorina citri
ATGTCTTGATAACAAGCAGACAAATGAGTCATGAGAATCATCAGCAATAAAAATTATAGACATTTGTTTTTATTATGTCTTGAGCGAGCATAAACAAAGTACCTACCTAGGTATAGGTAGTTCAATACTTTGAAACAAAGTGTTACTAGACGCATCCCTAACAAAACAATAAACATTCAAACGATAATTATAAACAATAGTACCTGAGGTAATGATAATGATATACCATTATCTGTAGTCTTCAATGTATTGTTCAGACAGCATATCAAGTGACCAATCAAGCAGGTACCTGCTTTAGGTACCTACCTACATGGATTGGTGGATTGATTATTTCAGTCTAAAGCTATGCCTGCCAGAGGGCTTACCTCCAGGTACAAAACATCATGTCAACGTATTTTTTAATCCGCCAGGGGGCCTCCTCGAGGTTCATTTTTCTCCTTTATTCTCCTTAACTGTAGGCCAGACTCCGAAAATTTGATCCTGGATACGACCCTGCCTATGTGTAACCAGCATCTCAGGGATGCACTGAGGAGCTAGATGCAAATAATGTTGAAATTAATAAATAAACACCTCAACATGAGATAGTTAAACCCATGGAGGTATAAATATAAATTTATATTTATATTTGTACCTCCATGGTTAACTCCGGTCTGTGGTAGTTACAAACCCGGGTATAACTCTGGTCTCTGGTAGTTGTAAACCCGGGTATAACTCTGATGGTCTCTGATAGGATGGGACATATCTGATATTTGTTAGGATAGATTGGGCATCAGAATGAATCAGAACGAAATAACCGGACGTTCTGTCAGATGACCACCGGATATAGTGGTGATTTTTACCTGGGAGTGTACCTACGCCTAACACAATACTCAACTCCGAGTATCCGGTAATTCCTCTGTGTAGAGGTCGCATAGGATCATCTATTGTGTTTGGTAGTGTCATCTATAGTGATTATCATTAGTGTCATTATTACCTAGTCATTATTATTATTTGTTAAGGTGCGCACAATAATTTAAGCTCATTAGCAACGTTTCCATGACAACGGAAATTTCCCAACAAAAATAGTGATGGTTGGGTGGAAGAGCTCACACATGTGTAAACCTCGGTAAATAAAGCCTAAAAAATACAAATCAGGGACCTCTGCAAGTGTATTGCGTAGACAGCGGGAGTAAAGAGACTTTTCAGTATATTCTACTTAAAATATGCTATTCTACTTACTTAAAATAAGAAATGAGTGCCCAAAGCAGTGATCTCTTGTCCTAACATTCATTCTTTGCCTCCCCCTCGCTAGAAATAGTCAAGTCTAGAGACAATTTAACTTGATTCAAGTTGTGATCTTGCCAAATTATAATCACTCAATGCCATATCCACTGCATATCAGATCTTTCAGGTATTTGAAGTATGAAAACCATAAAAGTAAGTCTAGAGACAAATGATTGTCTAATAGTAGGTAGGTAACATAAAGAACAGATTCCATAATCTGAATAAGAACTAACTCTGGAAGGGATTTCAGGGTGTATCACATGAATTCATCCTGGAACTTGGTCTGGCGCACTGCCGATGCCGTCCGCTCAGATTTATCCAAATTTCAAATCTAGAAATTTCCTTCACTCCTTCCTATGTATTGCAAACTGTCTTAGTACTTTCCGGTCTCACTGTACTTCGCTATCTGATGCATGATGAACAATGTCGGAATGCACGGTGTAGGGCAAGTCATGCTTCATAAATCTTCAACACCAACTGATTCCTCTCTTGTTCCTGACGCACAAGCTCTGGAACTTTTTGTTCCGCCTTCTACAATACCTACCTATGTAATTATGTATTTCTGGGTGATAAAATTCCTTTCTGTTATTATACCTCTTCAAGATAGGGAATCACTAAAACTCCTTTTTGATTGAAGACTCTCAGTGACTTTGTGAAGGAAGGAAATACTATTTTTCTATTGTTTTTATACAGTCCAATAGCCAAAACAACTTCCTTACTTCAATGTAGGTACACACATAGTCAGTTTTGTTTATGTAAATTTAAAGATGGAACCCAGTTCAACCATATAACCATAACCCAGACAGAATCTAGTACTTGCCTAACATTAGGCCACCTTAGTAGTAAAACAGAACGCGTTATTTGGGTGATGAAATTGATGATTCGAACGGCATCATAAAACTCAACATGTTATCCCTGGGTAATCTATAACAAGTCCATCATATATATAACAGACTAAACTCCGCATTACCACAGCAAGGAAATACATTAAATCCAGCGAATGAGCTAACTATGAGAACAAAGCAGAAACAATATGCAAAATGGGCGTTAGATGTCTGGCATAACTGGCATATAAATAAGGAGTAGATACCTACTGAAAGATGAGTACTACTCATTCAGTACTTCAGTAGGTAACGTTCTTAATACTAGGTTATCAGTCCAGAGACATGAAGATATCCAGTACCCAATACTCATCCTAACAAATCCATTACATGTTCTATACTAAGTTCATATTTAATCTGATAATCTTGATCGATTACGGTACGATCAAACAATTACGGGTAAGTAGTGCTTGTTAGCTATTAAGTGATCTCATAATCTGAGGACGATATGAGATGATTTTAATGACGGACCAGATAAGTCATCCATTGGAACATAGAACTCGCGACCTACCGATTGTGAGACTAGGTTGACTGATCTAAAATTAGGAAATAGGAGGGCCGAAAAGTAGTAATTCTGTTGGCGCAGACGAAAGATGTTTAATTTGTAATAAGTAGTGCTTACTTAGGTACTAAATGGAATAATGGACTACAGACTGGGTTTCTGTGAGGATTTTTGGGTGAAAGAACATTCCTTTATGTATCTACATACATAAGTACTTTTCTTACACCTGTTCACTTAAGAAGATGGAAATTCTTTTTGAAAGGAATATGATAATATGTCAACCTGATGTATTGAAGTGATGTCAACATGTATT
>NW_007385757.1:0-1264 GCF_000475195.1 Diaphorina citri
CAATGATTATGAAGCGAATGTGCTAGGTAAGTAGACACATAAATTTTATTTCTTATCTGATACGTAAGCTAAGAAGTATGAAGGGATACATCAACTACCTAATGTTAATAGTCACTTGAACCAAATTACTGTCAGACCAGGCCGGCGCGCTGAAGGAAGACGAAGTTCCTTTTGCAGAAATGCAGACTTTTGCTTGTTGTGCTGGCGACGGCGCTTGCTTTTTTGGATGCTCTCTAATCAGCCACATGGGGACCATGAGTAGCTAGTTTGAGCGTTGGTACTTGGTACTTGCAGTGGAATTTGTGAGAACAGGAGGTACTAGTAAACTGGTTCTCAATTTCTTGTTCTTGCTTACCTAGGTACTTAGGTATCAAGATGTATAATGTCGAATTGAAGATAACCAAGAAGGAATCCCTACCATAGTCTTTAAGAGGAAGAAGAATTTCGTGAAAGGATGCGAAGGAGAATATGAAAGAAGGAAAAGTATAAGACGAAAGAAGGAGGAGGAGGAGAAGGAAGAACGAGATGAAAAATAGACCCTTCAAATTTGAAACCCAACCAACTTGAAAACATAGGAGATACAAAAGAGACTCCTTGTCTACCTCTCTAACCTCGCCTCTCTTAATGAAAGAAATTAGGAATTCAGAAAACTCCAATAAATCATACCCAGTTTCACCTGGCGAAAAAAAGTTAAGAGAAAAGTTTATCCCTCTTCTTCTTCGAACCCCCGTCCCCCGCATTGTAATCAACTAGGTCGTCTACTTTGAATTATTATGGCGCGGTTAGGGGACAAAGCACTTTAAAGTTGGGACAGGTCTGGAATTATCTAGTGTCAAAGGGAAGGACCCAGGGACCCTGTTGTTCCTATATTCCTGGAAGAGAGTATTGTCCTTTTGAAATTTGAACCGAATACAGATCATAATAATATTATGGTTTAGAATAGAATAGAATAGAATATACCTTGTTTATACTACCAGCATAGGACTGAAAAGTCCCTTTACTCTCGCAGTCTAAACAAGGTCTTATATATTTGATTGGTAATGACATTACATTTTATGGAACAATAATAAAATTAAGACCTGTTTAAATTAAAAAAAAAAAAAAAAAAAAAAAAAAATTTAAGTTAAGATTGAAAAAAAAATTTTATCTCAACTCACGTACATACATACCACTGCACATGCTCACCATCACCACACACACTATACCACCCCAACACAACACCGCCACCACGTACACACATATCACAACACTAACACACACACAC
>NW_007385757.1:2251-2959 GCF_000475195.1 Diaphorina citri
TAAGAGTCTTTTTTTTGGGGGGGGGGGGGGGGTCCGCGAAGTGATCCTCATTTTCGGAAGTGGTCCGCCAGCCAAGGCTTATTGGGAACCCCTGGACTAAAAGATGGTAAAATAAATGGCAAAGTTTCTAACATTCTCACCTGTAAGGGTAACTCCTGAGGGTAGATAGCGCAGCGTTCACATTATGCAAATAGGTAGGTAAACACTATAAACTTTTCATTCCACCAAAATACTTTGACAGCCGTCGATCGACGGTCGTCGACTGTGTGAACACACCTTTACCATCTTATAGGGTTCCAGTCTATTGATGTGCTTCCCGAACCCGAAGTCATAACAGAAAAGTTCCGGGACCAAGAAAGAAGAGCGGGAAGGGTTTTTAGCGGGTTGAGCGGCCAGGAATGGTGCCACAGAAGGGCGAAACACCATACCCTGAGCCGTGACTCCAGCATACCTTCCACACCATGCTGGAGAAGTCATAAAGATTTTTCCTCCTCATAAAAAAAAGTCTATTCATGTCTTTTCGATCGACTGTATTGAAAACGTATCTACATAGCTTTGTTATTAGTTATTAGCTATTAGGTATGTACCTACTTATCTACCTACTACCTACCTCCCTAGATTAAACTTACCTACTTACCCAGATATACCTATTACCTACATTGGTAACACTTGACGATAATTTCATTTCTCCATTCGAGAAAACCAAAC
>NW_007385758.1:0-2959 GCF_000475195.1 Diaphorina citri
TTTTCCACTAGAAAAACTGAAAATAACACGGAGCAAAAAACGACGTGTTTACGCGACGAAGTTATCACCGGGAATCCACCAAATACTAGTATTGAATCAACGAAATGGAAACTCTTTAGCAATGGAAATCGCAAAATTACTGTCCTCAGAACAATAACAATCAAGGAACAAAGTCCTGAAATTGGTGCAATCCAAAATCTAATAAAAAGAAAAATAGATAGTTTCACAATAAACTTGACAAAAGTTATCAATGGAAATGAATCGCCAAATTAAGTAAGAGCAATTTCACAATTTAATTTTTCTTCGCGTTTTGTCAAAAGGTCACAAGAAATTGTAACATTTCTTTTTCTTTCGATAAAAAAAAACCTCCATCTTTGCTCTCTCATAAATTTCAAAATCAAATTGGCCTACTAATAAAAATGTCAACCCTATCCCATTCATCAACAAGGGGTTAGGTACATAACCAATGCGTGTCCGGGCTATAACCATTTAGAAATACGGAAAGTGGCCCAATTGTAGGGCTCGTTTGCAAAGATAAATGAGAAGGACCTTTTATTTCATTATTGACGAAGAAGTTTTATATTATACCTTTTACCTTTTTGGTTTTTGAGACTTTCCTTGGACAGATAAAAGTTCTTCTCCACCGAGACAACGTCCTGAATTCACTTAACTCCTTATTCTCGAGTTTAGCAGTGAACTATTGAGTGACCTACATATATCGACGGTCCTACATACATAGGAATATGTGTCCTACATTGAAGATAGAGGCCTTATTTCGTTAGGAAATAAAAGATGATGGAAAAAAAAAAAAAAAAAACAAGATCGGAACCCTCTCAACCCTTTCCACGTCATATGAAGCAAAACATTTGACCTTTTCACTTCCTTGGAAACGAACACTAAAAAAATCATCAAGGATTAAAAATCCACATATGTATGGTAAAAGTAAAAGCTATGAAAATAATTATACCTATGAATTGAACTTTGCTTCTCAGTAAAAGCTATGAAAATAAATATGAGCTAAACTTTGCTTTTCATTAAACTTTAAACTGCCGCCTGATTCCTTTCCTGGGTATTTCAACCAGCTCTTCGGTTTTCTTCGATTTTCCTCACAAGGTTCAGAGTGTTCAGACTTTAAATGGTCATCATGCCCTCATCAGCATTGTGGGCACTTAATCATAGATAGCCCTGGATTGAACTTGATTTGCTCTTGGTTGAAACCCGTGTATTTTATTACTTTCTATTACCAAAGTAATGAGAAAGAACTGCAATTGGTCCAAACTTTTTGAAAGTCGCATAAAAGAAACACATAAAAAAAAACTCTTTTAAAAAGTGCATTTTCATTTCTTCTTCTGATGGATTTCCATCTCCCTGTGGAGTTAAAGGTTCCGATGTAATCTTCTGCACCACATTCATCAAAACGTTAGATTGCGAGAAGATACCCTTATCATCAGAAAAAGATAAAAGAGATGGTATAACCCTTCCTTGTATATGTTGCGATATAAAGAGAAAAAATGTCAAATTATCTTTTGAGTGCCTTCTACTGCCTTCTCTTTAGAGAGAAAAAACAGCTCATGGAAAAAGATTCAAAGGAAGAACAAAGAAACAATAAGAAAGAGAGAGTTCAATTGGAAGGGTAAAAAATAAATCACCAGTTACTATGAAATGTAAAATGAGCGTTAAATCGCTTCCAACTGAATCAATTAAACAAAATTTGAACAAATTCGCCAGAAATGGACCAATAGTAGAACAACACAACAGCTCGATAAAAGATGACTCTTGAGAGACTTCTATGATGATAAAAGAATGCTCTTATATTCACGAAAATCATGAAAATATACTACTCTTGAAAGCACTGATCTCAAATTCTGACAATGAAGAAGGAAGTCTCATAAACTAACACGTGCGATTTCACATTGCAACCGTGAAAATCTTAAACTGTAAAGTGTGAATTTATTATGACATCCATATGAACAATTCAATAACTCAACAGCTCAAAACAAAGCATCATGCAATTCAGAAGAGTTTGAACGACATCATAAATAACACCTTTGTAGAAATGGTTAAAAACAGTATTGGAAAAAAAAACTGAAAGTTCCGCATTTTAAAGAAGAAAATTCACACTCAAATTTCAAAACCCTCAAAACGGGCCCCTTAACCAGATTCACTCAAAATAAGGTGACATACTTCATTATACGAGAAGGTATATATCTGTATAACTTATGCGAAAACTGTCAAAAGTGTTGATAAAAACACATAAAATAACACATAAATATGCATCACAAAAGGAAAGACCTAAATGAAGAAAAGGGACAGATAATGTCTATCAATGTTGAGAGACTGAAAAGATTTGGAGTGAATGGAAATCAGTATATCGCAGATCGCACGCAATGTTATTCAGGTGTCAAAAATCATGACTGAGCTCTTAAGGTTATTGTGGAGGGTGCAGTTCGAGTCATTTGACCCATAAAAGTGACAGCTTTATTGAAAATGACGTTAGAGGATAGGTGAAGTGTGACATTTTTGGCACCCAGAGAATGTGTGACGCGTTGTTGACCTTAGGAGTAGATTTTTCTGAACAAAAAGTGAAGGTCACAACTTCATTTTTGAGGAATATAGAGCTGAAACTAGGTCAACATAAAGGTTAAGAGTGATAAAAGGAGGGAGTATCTTTCTGGGATGGGTTTTCAACTGCTTTTTGGTGCTCTCACATGAGCATTAAAATAATCTAAAACCAACTTGACAGTATACCATAAAAGACATTTGTAGAATCAAAGACCAAGTCTTCATAACAGCAAATCTACGAAAAGTAAATTTTTTTCGTATTTCAACGAACAATAAATTGTAACTTACAAAGAAGAACTTGTAGGTTGAAGGCTGTACAATGGGTGATGGATAAAATGGATATTAAAATTATTGATCGCTAAAAAAAAGTCAAGCTTCAATGAAAAATATTCAACTG
>NW_007385759.1:0-1804 GCF_000475195.1 Diaphorina citri
TCGAAGAAATATATTTTGACAAAATAAACAGGGACAGCATACCTCAACAAGTTTGCAAAAGCAGAAAAAAATGTACAGGTACAGATACCTATAAAGCAGAAACTATACATGGGTACAATAATAGAAATTCATTGTAAAAACAATACAAGAAGCAAGCCAAAGCTAAAGCGGTTCACTTCAAACAGAAAATTTTGAAATCAAAAAATAAGCTATCATTGTTATACCTATAAAGCAGAAACTATACATGGGTACAATAATAGAAATTCACTGTAAAAACAATACAAGAAGCAAGCCAAAGCTAAAGCGGTTCACTTCAAACAGAAAATTTTGAAATCAAAAAATAAGCTATCATTGTTCCTAATTCTCCTGCCAGGTCCTTCAACTTGATGCTAACAAGTGGATTTTTTTGTTCATTCAAGGAAAAGCATTGGCTACGGAATAAATTTTGGACATAACAAATTTATACATCATGAAAGATAGGTATTTACTACAAATTTATACATCATGAAAGATAGGTATTTACTATACAAGGCAAGACTATGCCTCCGGATTTTGGATCATCACAACTCAAATAATGAAGGGAAAAATATTCTAACTTTTTTTTTTGTGTCTTTGACAAAAAAATCCAAGCTATCACAAACAAAACCATTTTGTTTTAAAGTTGAATTAATTAAAACTGGCTAAAATAGTACGTAATTATTTACCTATTTGTTTAAAATCACAAGAAGTTATCCCCCCAAAAAATACCACTTCGTGGCATAAAAAAAAGACCCCGCCAAGTCGTTCCTCCCAAAATAAATCAAGTGCCCACAAAAAATAAACAAAACTCTACCCACCCCAAAAAAGTTTAGAAATCAATTCTGTACCCCGCCTTTTATTCACTTCATAATTTGTGTCCTCCTACTTCACGTAGTACCTACCTTTCTTTCCCCTCATTACACTCCTCTTTCTCTAATATTACTTTTGCTTCACCGCCGAAGGGGCCCTTTGGGGGCCTTGAAAATATGAAAAGGCACACCTACCACCCACGAGAAAAAAAAAGCGCCATCAACCATCAAAATCGGTCCAGTGGTTTAGGCTGTAGAGCGGTCAACGTCAAAGAAAAAGCGGAAGTAGCAGCAGAAAATGATGAAAAATTTGACGTTTTTCAAAGTCAAATATCTCCGGCTAATCTTAACCGATTTTGATGATTTTTTTTTCAACTTGGTTTACTTTCATGCCCCAACACACACACGCAATCCGTTTTCTTCCATCATTTGTAGTTGTCCCTCTACAACTACCTGAAAACGGCTACTTTCCCTGTCGCGTATAATATCTCTAGTAGCGCGGTCAAACTTTCTTGACTTGGCGGGGCGGAGCGCTACCGCGCTCCTTAATTTGAAATTTCCCAGACTTGAAAGAGTTGGTAATGTTGATATATTTCATTTCCTTGTATACCGTTTGATAAACTGGTAATATTGTGGGTTGGGTAAGGTGTTCTACCCATTATGGATACTTTCAGTGTTAGAACTGCGGCATTCCGCGGGTAATACTTGTAAATCCCTCAAAATCCCACGCGGAATTGGTCACATCCCGCGGGATCTCACGCTATCCCTACACACGGAGCACTGGTCCTAAGGCCTAACCAACTTTTAAAATTATCACCTTATCAGTTAACAAGCTGGGCCCGTCTCGCCCACCTGATGAGAGGCATACTACGGGATGAGCATGCTACGACACAGACCACATGCGTCCAATGTAGCAGTTGTTTCATTGCTACGAAATAAAAACGGCGGTGAAACACTCATCTTTTTTTTTTTTTTTT
>NW_007385759.1:2173-2958 GCF_000475195.1 Diaphorina citri
TTCTTGGGGGGGGGGGGCTAAAGATAGAGGAAGAGGGGGGGGGGGAGAGGGGGGGGGGAAGAGAGAGGGAGAGACCCTGTAATGAGGAGCATAAGCAAGATTGTACAGAATCTCTTTATGAAATTACTTATCTTGTCACATCATAAATCTGCCTTTTTTAATATGGAGAGAGAAAAAAGAGGAAGAAAAGGGAAGAGCTTAAAACATTTTACTCTGAAGTGAAAACATGGTCGACGGTGGAGCTTCACACTGCTTCACCATTTGCTTTCCCCAGGAACACAATAACATAATTACCCCTACACATGTTAAGCTACGCCGAGCAAGGTCAAAAAATGGATGGGTGACTTCAACATTATATTGGTAGTTATTAGGAAACATTAAAAGGAACAAAGGGAGAACGGGCTCTAGTCTTGATTTTATATCATTACATGAAAGTAAATTCAAAAATCAAGTCAATAGTAATAATAAACTGAATATTAAACAAATTAGGTAGGTACATAGGCAGGTACTGATTTTCTCTAATCACGATCGAATAAACTACGGGCTAAAAAATTCCGGGAGAGACGGGCCCAGCTTGTTTAACATGTCTTGTGCTGAATGTGTCTACCAAATTCTATCAAAATGGAACAAATCACACAGTTAATTTATCTCTTTTCCAAGTGTCTGATTGGAGGGTGACCTAACTTTAGTTAGTTTGACTAGGT
The DNA here is from genome assembly GCF_000475195.1 of Diaphorina citri. Taxonomy (NCBI): domain Eukaryota; kingdom Metazoa; phylum Arthropoda; class Insecta; order Hemiptera; family Psyllidae; genus Diaphorina; species Diaphorina citri. The sequence continues at coordinate 2,878 of NW_007385759.1, forward strand.
TTTAGGTTTGGTCTACTTCGTTAAATTGACTGGGTAAACAATGATGTGTAAGAATAATGCTAATGTAGTAATGACTAATGA
>NW_007385760.1:0-2957 GCF_000475195.1 Diaphorina citri
TAGTGGTCAAGACGCTCGCCTGGTAAACAGGAGGGCGTGGGTTCGATCCCAGCCGAGGCATGGAATTTTATCCTTATTCATTTGAGAATTTGACCACATAATAATGGAGCTCTAAAGGGTTAGGTGGTAGAGAACGCCTCCGGTGTTAACCTCGCCTAGTGGTTACCTTACACTCAAGAGTCTATTATTATTAAAACTCCGACAGATTTTTTTTTTGTATTTATTTTTAACCCAAAAAGATCTCGTTGTTGCAGTTGATTTGTAAAGCTAGTTAGGTCTTCAACATACCTTCTTCATCCCCCCCAAACAGGACTGAAAAGTACCCCTACTCCGACAGTCTAAACGTCTAAACCTAACATATATTTCAATTGTCAGCTCCCATGGCGTAGTGGTCACTGCGTTCGCCTTGCACGCAGGAGACCCGGGTTCGATTCCCGGCGGGATCAAGAAATTTGTATCATGCAAATGATTGATTCCGTGACTGGCTGTTGCGGGGCCCACTCGGTAGCGCGTCTGCCTTGTAAGCGCTAGACCGCGGGTTCGATTCCCGCCCGGGGCGGATTTTATCTTGAATGGATAAGGTTCGTTCTCGGAACGGCTGGCTTTCTCCTATCCTGTCTTCCTTATCTCTTCGATTTCGGGACGATAAGACCCTAGCAGTTACAGTTCCCTCTGTCAAACCTCTTCAAAAAAAGAAGAAGAAGAAAAAAAAAGGCGCCTTTCGTTACTCGTACAGTGTGGCAAAAATAAAACCGATTATTTTCTGAAGATTTTTAGAGGAAGATACGATGATGTAATACGGATTTGGTAACACTGTACGCGAGTACAGTTTTTTTTTTTTTTTTGATATGGCAGAGTTTAAGCACTGTGATTAGTGTTAATAATTCCTCCCTTCACTCACATTTCCAGGGGACTTATTCAGCGTGCACGTCATAGACAACCCTTCCCCGGAGAGTGAGCTGGCCCTCCTCTCCTCCTACGGCCCTGACGTACCTCGCGATACACCCTGACGTACCATTCGCACTCAACCTTTGCTATTTCTTTAGCAAGGCAAATTTCAGGCTAAAAATTTATTCACTCACATTTCCAGGGGACTTATTCAGCGTGCACGTCATAGACAACCCCTCCCCGGAGAGTGAGCTGGCCCTCCTCTCCTCCTACGGCCCTGACGTACCGCGCGATACTCTAATCCGATTGGTCCGCGCATTCGGGGAGTTTCGGACTCCCGGTCCAAAATCCCGTCGGTGCTGTTCTATGATGTACCCCAGCATGTGGAGATTTTGGAGCGAATTGTGCAGGACTTCAGCATCGGGGAGCATTTGCTACTTGTGGGGAACCAAGGTACGGTAACACTGAATTAAAATATTTTTTTTTTATGAACCCAATTTTGGACATCTTAACCTTAACTTGAGACTTTTTTTTTCCAGGGAGAAAAATTACATCCCAAACGGAGTTGAAACTGCCTCGGTGGTGTAGTGGTCAAGACGCTCGCCTGGTAAACAGGAGGGCGTGGGTTCGATCCCAGCCGAGAAACACTTACAGGTAAGTTAACAAAAGTTGAGTTGGCACCAGGAGCGCAAAGTAAATATCCCATTCCCATTTGTCGTGAGTTTCATTCGATTTTTTTTTCCTTTAGGCAATGTGATTAAGCCAGTAGTTAGCTTGTTTGGTAGCGCGTCTGCCTTGTAAACGCTAGGCCGCGGGTTCGATTCCCACCCGGAGTGGATTTTATCTTGAACGGATAAGGTTCGTTCTCGGAACGACTGGTTTTTTCCTATTCTGTCTTCCTCTTCTCTCTTCGATTTCGGGACGATAAGATCTAAGCCAATAGTTAGCTTGTTTGGTAGCGCTTCTGCCTTGTAAACGCTAGGCCGCGGGTTCGATTCCCACCCGGGGTGGATTTTATCCTGAATGGATAAGGTTCGTTCTCGGAACGACTGGTTTTTTCCTATTCTGTCTTCCTCTTCTCTCTTCGATTTCGGGACGATAAGATCTTGGCAGTTACAGTTCCCTCTATCAAACCTCTTTTTTTAATAATAATAAAAATGGGAACTTAAGCGCAAACAGAAAAGGTTTGTTTTCGGAAAAGTTGGTTCGTTTTTGGAGCTTTCTCTTACCCTGTTTCATGAGTACAGTTCCGTTTATCAAATCTTGTACTGTTTTTTTTTTTTTTTTTTTTTTTTTTTTTTTTTTTTTTTCAAAAAAATAAAAAAAAAAATATTGGGGGGGGGGGAAAAAATTTTTTTTTTTTTTTTTTTTTTTTTTTTTTTTTTCCAGAAATATCCAGAAGACAGTATGGCAGAGGCGGTAAGCAATGTATTTGACTTTGACAAGTACAATAGTACCGTGAAGGAAACTCTGTTGAAGATTCTACATACTCATGGCATTCCTGTCAATTTGAGTCATACGCTACTCGAGAAGAAAGGTACGCCTTGTTAGCTTGGTTGGTAGTGTGTCTGCCTTATTAGCGCTAGGCCGCGGGTTCGATTCCCGCCCGGGGAGGATTTTATCCTAAACGGATAAGGTTCGTTCTCGGAACGGCTGGCTTTCTCCTATCCTGTCTTTGTTCTCTCTTCCATTTCGGGACGATAAGACCTTAGCAGTTACAGTTCCTTCTATCAAACCTTTAAAAAAAATCTTTTCCTTTCTCTCTTCAGACAAGTTTTTATAACTCACAGTAGAGAGGGAAAGTGGACTAGATACGTCCAATCCCAAACATGGGAAGGAGGACCCTAATAATGACCCTCATGGGGGCTTAAAGTCGTGTGATATTCACACCAAATATTTACTTTCTATTACCTACTACAGTACTACATTATTTTTCTTCTTTTCTTTCTTCAGATAAACCACTACAGCTCACAGTAGAGAGGGAAAGTGGCCTAGATACGTCCAATCCCAAACATGGGAAGGAGGACCCTAATAATGACCCTCATGGGGGCTTAAAGTCGTGTGATATT
>NW_007385761.1:0-2957 GCF_000475195.1 Diaphorina citri
AAAAAAAAAGAGACTGGAAATTTGGTGGACGCTGTTTCGAGCTAATAAAAACCATATGCATTTGCCATTGGGCATTTGAATATGTTCAAATAAATCACTCATTACTGTCACGATATTTTGAATCGCAAATAATGACGTGTGAAGGGGACAACTAATTCAATTCTTAGTGTGGACAGGGACACTGATTGACTGCTGATTGAGATTCACAATAATTTAATATCAGTCATCAGATTGGAAGAAATCATAAAGAATTTTCCAGAAATTCCACCAGGGTCGAATTCGAAGGCATTGGTGTCAGAAAATGGGCGCCATTTCAGGGAAAATGATTTAGTGTACTCTAAAGGCCCGTTCCCACTTGGCGTGAATTTCATCCTATTTTTACTTTCTATTACCAATGTATAGGGGAGCTATACTAGTTTTCCGAAGGAAAAGTGGGAACCAAGTGGGAACCAAGAATAAGCTTAACCCGACTTTTAGGGCTGTTTACCTCTACACCTAACCCTCGGAGTGGGCTTTTTGTGTACCAATCTACAAATCGGACTAGAGTCAACACAACTTTCATTACTTTTCAACACAAGATCACAAGAGTACCTATGTGGGGACTACCGAATCAAGTATCAATAGCCTTTATTTATTTATTTATTTATTTATTTTAACAGAAAATTCGTCTGAAATGCCCACCCCGGTACTACAGTGCATTTCTTCAGGGTGAGTATCAATAGCCAAACTGGCTCAAGTGACCATTGTCATCTAAATTCACACTTCGCAATATTTCCAATGCCCAATGACGTGAGATTCGACAAATCTCACGTCTCAATATGAAATGTATGTTAATACTGATGTGAACACAATAGCAGCGAGCACATGACTCAAACCCGATGACAAGCACCTCTCCGAGTGGTAATGCATGTGTGAGGAAAATTTGAAATGTGTTGGCATAACATATTATGTACCTACACTCGAGGGAAAACAAATTGTCACTTCCATTTGCGGTTTGCATTTCCATTCCTATGACAGCATTTTCTCAGGTCAGCCACTATCAGGTACACCTGACCAGGTCCGCCTGTCAGGTCTACCTGATAGTGTGTGTGCTCATCAGGTATCAAGCTAACTAGGCTGGCTTATGAATGCCTTTACATTTACAGTCTTTACTTTACAGCTTTACACACTTTAAAGCGAAGAGATGTAATTTCAATTAACCCTTTAAGTCTCAATATCACTGTTTAACCCTTGGAGTTCAACAGTTCACTGAACCATTAGTAGACCTCTAGTTGCATTACAAGTTCTCATTAACGTCAGATTGCACTCCTAACCTAACAAGACATTGCGGCATTATACGTGCGTAACTATAGAACATAGAGCAAAGGTTAACAAATTGCAAAACTTTTCATCCAGATAACACCTTATTACTTGGAGTTACTTATACTTTCATATGTAGTTAGCTGTTCTACTATGTACCTCATTTGTGAATGAAAGAAACTATGAATATAGATAACTACAGTACGTATGTGTACCTATAGTTTATCAATCATGTGGGTATCTACAAGTCTACCTGATAGTGAGATTAGTGAGTGGCTCGCCTAAATGGTTTCAAAACATTTCTCAACGTTCCGTTTTTTAGGTACAAATAAAAATCTCATGTATTGTCGTCAACATACCTTTGGTACTTTTGGTTTTTTAGTAGTGAGCCAATTATTTTCAATGGAAATATTGTTGATATTGCAAAAAGTTCCAGAGGCAACTTGACCCGAAATTTTTTGGACGTGGGTGTACAAAATATAAACGTCAGTGGTAATTATATGTATATTCTTTTTCGTATACAAAAATATGAAAATATTCACTCTAATGCCCGAGTGCGTACACACGCCACGACCATACGTTAGCCTAAAAATAACGAAAGTATAATGTACTCTCGCGGAGGGAAATAAACATGCAAAAACATACCAACAGTCACACACACAAAAATATAGTGCATATATCAACATGAAATAATTCAACATACAGCAAACACACATGAAATATATACAACACACATTCAACATCATTTAGTCAACACTTTTGACCTGAGTATGGCCGGCCACTCAAGCTCCGACTGTTGATAGTGTCGATGTCGGAGAGATCTAAGTTTGTCCTACCACAGGAAGAAGTGTGTCGGAAAAAGGTTCCAACTTCAGCCTTCAAACCGTCTGTGCGTGTGGCGGAAAAAGGTTCCAACTTCAGCCTTCAGAACGTCTGTGTGTGTGACGGAAAAAGGTTCCAACTTCAGCCTTCAGACCGTCTGTGTGTGTGACGGAAAAAGCTTCCAACTTCAGACTTCAGACGGTCTGTGTGTGTGACGGAAAAAGCTTCCAACTTCAGCCTTCAGACCGTCTGTGGTGTGGCGGAAAAAGGTTCCAACTTCAGCCTTCAGACGGTCTGTGTGTGTGGCGGAAAAAGGTTCCAACTTCAGCCTTCAGACCGTCTGTGTGTGTGACGGAAAAAGGTTCCAACTTCAGCCTTCAGACGGTCTGTGTGTGTGGCGGAAAAAGGTTCCAACTTCAGCCTTCAGACCGTCTGTGTGTGTGACGGAAAAAGGTTCCAACTTCAGCCTTCAGACCGTCTGTGTGTGTGACGGAAAAAGGTTCCAACTTCAGCCTTCAGACTGTCTGTGTGTGTGACGGAAAAAGGTTCCAACTTCAGACCGTGTCGTCTGAGAGACCTAGAAGCCAGAAGCTTTATCCGCCACACGTATTCTGGCGGTCTGACAGACCTAAAGGCATTGGAATGGAGCGAGATGAACCCATCCATCATCTGTAGTGGGCTTTAGGTACAATTAAAACACTATGACTAGGTACTATGAGTGATTGACATTTTTTGTGTCTACGGTCAGTCAAATACATGTGTATTGACGTGACGATTGGCATGCACATGCTGCATTACCGCAGCGTCATGGGTCACTTAGTTACTTATTAAAGACA
>NW_007385762.1:0-2954 GCF_000475195.1 Diaphorina citri
GGCCGAGGCCCCCTCCCCCCCCACGCAAGGGCATATGACCTCCCTTATAGGTACTTCCATCCTAGTTGGCTTGGAGGGAAGAGCCTAAGGGCTACCCTCCAAGCCCGGGGCGAATATTATCCTCATCTGTTAAGGTTCGTTCTCGGAACGGCTGGTTTTGTCCTATCCTGTTCGCATTCAATCCATCGAACCCCATTTAGCCTAGTTAGCTTAGTTGGTAGTGCGTCTGCCTTGTAAACTCTAGACCGCGGGTTCGATTCCCGCCCGGGGCGGATTTTATCCTGATGGGATAATGTTCGTTCTCGGAACGGCTGGCTTCCTCCCACCTGGCTTCCTTCTCTCTTCGATTTCGGGACGATAAGACCATAGCAGTTACAGTTCCCTCTGTCAAACCTCTTTAAAATGGTTCGATTCCCGCCCGGGGCGGATTTTATCCTGATGGGATAATGTTCGTTCTCGGAACGGCTGGCTTTCTCCTATCCCTCTCTTCCTTCTCTGATTTTGGGACGATAAGACCATAGCAGTTACAGTTCCCTCTGTCAAACCTCTTAACAAAAAAATACATGTGTTTTTTTTTTTTATCCTGATGGGATAATGTTCGTTCTCGGAACGGCTGGCTTTCTCCTATCCTGTCTTCCTTCTCTCTTCGATTTCGGACGATAAAGACCATAGCAGTTACAGTTCCCTCTGTCAAACCTCTTAAAAAAAAGAACCCCATTTAAAAAAAAAATCCTCCAGCCAGCTGCTCTGCTCAAAGTTTAATGTACAGACCTATGCCTACACAGTATTATTATACCTACGTCCTACATGGTATGTACAACTGTAGGTACATACTAAGGTACGAGTATATATGTATGTATATTTTGTACATAAATTAAATATAGATAGTTACGAAATATACCTACATAGTATTGTACATACTTAGGTACATACCTATGATTATTTCGTACATAGATAAATATATAGTCACCAAATGTAGCTACATATGTACTAATGTACCTAGGTATCTTTTGTACATAGGTAGGTATTAAATAGATAGTCACCTACATGGTATATACATTTATATACTTAGGTACATATGTATGTATATTTCGTACATAGATAAATATATAGTCACCAAATTCACCTACATGGTATATACATACGTACATATGTATGTCTATTTTGTACATAGATAAATACATAGTCACGTAGGTAAGGATGTGACACGGGGGTCCCTAAGGGCATTGTTTAGTATGCTACGTGAGTCTCATACGTAGCCAGGAGAACGCCAGCCGTTCCAAGAACGAACATGTTTATACTGCTAGAGTAAAGGGACTTTGGAGAAAACCAGCAGCTTTTTGAGAGCAAGATCCAAGAACGAACGAAATTTTTAGACTGCTAAGGGACTTTGGAGAAAGCTAGAGAATTGAAATTTGGCATACAGCTGTCAACTGTGACAAGGATGCGACACGAAACTTTTGGTTAAGATCGGTGCAACGTTTGGCGGCATTTTACCGCTTTTTGGCGGTTTTCGGTGTAATTCAATATTATGTCAGGAACGGTATGAGCTAGAGACTTGAATTTTTTTGTGTAGTCCACAAATGAGACAAGAATGTAACACAAAACTTTTGGTTAAGATAGGTGCTGGGTTGGCCGTATTTTGACAGATTTTTGGCGGGTTTCGACCGTTTTTTGGCCGTTTTCAGATATGCTGACTAAACGGTTAGAGATATTGTAAAAGTTACTATAGAACAAAAAATTTGCATCATTCAATAGGATAAGGAAAGTCGTGTGGTGTTCACACCAGATTTTTTTTCTTTTCCCCCTCAACTTCTTCTGGTTCTTCTTTTATTTCTTCTTCTTTTTCCTATTATTCCTTCAGGTTCCCTCTATTTGTTTTTTACTTCGCCTCTTCTTTATCTTCTCTTCTTCCCCTCGGTCCTTTTTTTCATCTACATCTAGAATTTTTCTTCTTCTTTTTCTTCTAGTCTTTCTTCTTTCCCTTTATTAGTTTTTACCTCTCTTTTTCTCCTCTGTCCTTTTTTTCACCTATTCTTTTTCTCCTTCTTCTCCCTCTCCTTCTTCTTCTCCCTTCTTCTCCTTCTGCTTTTACCTCTCCTTCTCCTCCTCTTTCTTCTTATCCTCCTCTCCATTTTTCCTCAGTACTGAGTTATTGGTATTCTTAGTTGAAAGAGTTGTAGTTACAAGGGAAAAATAGTAAGTTATTGGTATGCTTAGTTGAAAGAGTTGTAGTCACAAGGGAAAAATAATAACTTATTAGTATTCTTAGTTGAAAGAGTTGTAGTCACAAGAGAAAAAGAGTAAGTTATTGGTATTCTTAGTTGAAAGAGTTGTAGTTACAAGGGAAAAATAGTAAGTTATTGGTATGCTTAGTTGAAAGAGTTGTAGTCACAAGGGAAAAATAATAACTTATTAGTATTCTTAGTTGAAAGAGTTGTAGTTACAAGGGAAAAATAGTAAGTTATTGGTATTCTTAGTTGAAAGAGTTGTAGTCACAAGGGAAAAAGAGTAAGTTATTGGTATTCTTAGTTGAAAGAGTTGTAGTCACAAGGGAAAAATAGTAAGTTATTGGTATTCTTAGTTGAAAGAATTGTAGTCACAAGGGAAAAATAGTAAGTTATTGGTATTCTTAGTTGAAAGAATTGTAGTCACAAGAGAAAAAGAGTAAGTTATTGGTATTCTTAGTTGAAAGAGTTGTAGTCACAAGAGAAAAAGAGTAAGTTATTGGTATTCTTAGTTGAAAGAGTTGTAGTCACAAGAGAAAAACAGTAAGTTATTGGTATGCTTAGTTGAAAGAGTTGTAGTCACAAGGGACAAAGAGTAAGTTATTGGTATTCTTAGTTGAAAGAGTTGTAGTCACAAGGGAAAAAGATTAAGTTATTGGTATTCTTAGTTGAAAGAGTTGTAGTCACAAGGGAAAAAGAGTAAGTTATTGGTATTCTTAGTTGAAA
>NW_007385763.1:0-2954 GCF_000475195.1 Diaphorina citri
CCCCGGGCGGGAATCGAACCCGCGGCTTAGCGCTTACAAGGCAGACGCACTACCAACTAAGCTAACTAGGCTGGCTAAGGGAAATTTAGCTTTGAAAAAAAATAAATAAATAATAAATGAAAAATAGGAGTTCAATTAAATTTTACAGGTTATTTTACCTTCAGAGTTGCAGTTATTCTCGATCAGAATTCTCATATCTCGTATCCTTCCAACTTCAACAAATGGCCGGCACAACAAGCTGATTTTAATATTAAGCAATCTGATTTTAAATTTCTGATTATTCAGCCCATAAATTAGTTTACAGACACTCAAATTTAGTTACAAAAAAAAAGGAATTTACTAATAAAAAAGGAATTCAGCTATTAAAAAAAAAAAATCCGAACCGAACGACCCAGCGCGTCGTTACCTCACACTTCGACAGTTCCACCGATATTACTGAGACTGAGGACTGAGCTTGATCAGCTAAATTCAAAATCCTCTGTGGGAAAGTTCGATTTGATAGTTTCCCATGCACCCTAGTAGGTAGGTTAGGTACCTGTTGAATTTGGTCTAAGGCCGACTACACACGGTTAGGACCGTGTACGTTTTAAACTCAATGTTTAAATTCGATCATTTTGCATTCAGTTTCGGCATGTTTATTCTGCGAATCTGCGGTAAATCTTGAATTCTTGAACAATCTGTCTGTTTTTTGATGAAATTTGAAAGTTCAATACCCAGGAAATAAATTTACTGATTTGGACCTCATGGAGTTTTCGGGACTCCATCGAAAACCCCTTTATTCAGAAAGAGAGTGAGATGTAAAAGTTCTTTGGTGTTTTTAACACATTTTCCAAATTTCATCAAAATCGGACAGATCGTTCAAAATCAAAAGTCAGATAAGGCAAAACAAGTCAACTCCCTTAAAAGAAAAAAAAACTCACTTCTTTCGATCATTACACGTCACCGAAATCAATGTTTTTCGTTCTGACAAAATCAGACCGTGTGTAGTCGTCTTTGAACCAAAGTCCCAGGCGAAGGGTGCCTGGGAAATTTTCCTCGTTCCCAATCAGTGGTGTGGGGTGATTTTTCAAGTTTTACTGATTTTTACACCAGTGCCGTGTGGTAGTTTTCAAGTCTTGAGGTATGGAATTTATCCTCAATACGATTTGAAATTTTGACCACAATAATAGTGGTAGCCTATTGCTGAAGTAAAGGGACTTTCCAGTCCTATGCGACCATTATAATTAAGCAATATTATTAGGCTTTTGAGGTCTAGTTGATTTTAAGTTTTAAGTTCAAGTTGATGGGTCCGGTTATACTAGATCAGATTATCAGATTTCTAGTCAAGCGATCGAATTTATCTGACGTGACGTTGTTAATCTTACGGTGCACGAACCTTATCTTGCCCCGGAGAGAGACTCTCTCCTTTCATTTTAGAGGTGTTGGGTATATGGGTATAGTTTGAACACCCCCTATTCCCACGGCCTCAAAAATTAAAGACAAAACTAATGCCACCACGTTATTCAGCACCTAAAACTAAACGGATTTGATATGTCACGTCCTTAGTTCAGGATGAAAAAAAGTCTCACCCCCCGTACTTACCACTTGTCAATAATGGCACAAGATTATTTGGTTTCCCATGATATTCGACGTAGATTTCAAAAATGAAATTCAAAAAAGGGTTTCTCATTTGAAATTCTCGAGAAACGACGACTTTTACCCAAAAAGTGCCACTTCCGGGGTTCGAACCTGAATTTTGACATCACCATCGAATTTGCCTTGGGCCCTTTCCTTTCCGAAAAACTAATGCCACCACGTTATTCAGCACCTAAAACTACACGGATTTGATATGTCACGTCCTTTGTTCAGGATGAAAAAAAATCTCGCCCTCCGTACTTACCACTTGTCAATAATGGCACAAGAATATTTGGTTTCCCATGATATTCGACGTAGATTTCAAAAATGAAATTCAAAAAAGGGGTTCTCATTTGAAATTCTTGAGAAACGACGACTTTTACCCAAAAAGTGCCATTTCCGGGGTTCGAACCTGAATTTTGACATCACCATCGAATTTGCCTTGGGCCCTTTCCTTTCTCTAGAAGTCTAGAAGGAAACAGAACTTCAAAATTCCAAGCCGTTTAAAAATTACAAGGGGTTCGCTAGGATTTCTGAGCCATGCTGTATACGAAAGTACATACTAGGTACGATTACTACGAATTGTATAAATAGTAATTAGAATAATTATTAATAATACTAGGACAGCTAGAACTCATATTGGAAATTCAAGTAAGTACTTAAACCACATTAGCTCTCTCTCTCTCTCTCTCTTTCTCTCTCACACACTCGTTCCTTTCAACATGTGAAATATTTCTGCCTTGGTAAATCAAAATGAAAAGAAAGTAATGAGAGCATATGCTATGAGGAGAAGGAGGTGGAGGGGAGGAGGAGAAGGAGCAGAGTAAAGAAAAAGAATAGACAGACAGGAGAGGGAGGGAAAGAAACGAAGAAGAGAGAGAGAAAGCAGAGAAGGTAACAATAATGAAGGGAAGGACAGGAGGGGAGGGAGAGTAGAGCGAGAGAGAGAGAAGGGGATTTGCTATGAAGAAGGAAAAGGATAGAAAGAGGGACAAAGAGGAAATAGGAGGGAGAGAGATAGATAAGAGTAAGAAGGGGAAACCTAATTAATTTAATTCCTATATTCTCCACTAGTGCCCATGTATTTACCTTTAAATGCCCATAAACTCCCTCCCCTCTCTCTCTCTATCTCTCTCTCTCCCTTCCTTTCTCTCTCACACACACTCGTATGTCGCTCATATAGGTTGCTAGAAATTAGCCAAATTAGAGGAGGAGAAAAAGAAATAAAAGGGAGAGAGGGAAAAATACCTTTTTCTCTCCCAATCCCTTTTTCCCAATTATCCTTGTTTCCTTGTATGTATTGGAAAATTATTTTAATTCCAACACATCTCTATTAGCCT
>NW_007385764.1:0-2954 GCF_000475195.1 Diaphorina citri
CTTTACTTTAGTGGAAATAATTGTAAATTATTACATTAGCTTCATGTTTTACTCACTAAATTGAGTGAAACATGAAGCCAGATGTTTTTTCTTAGTAGGTACCTACCTACCAACTTGCTTATCACAGATTATGTGGTTTGTTGGTTGGGGTAGGTTGGTGTTATCAATCTGTGTGTTTCTTACAGGTATTCATAAAGTTATTTTATAATATAAGATTTCCATGAAGAACACTTGACTATTTTATTGAACAAAATGGACAGAATAACTGAAGAACAGTATGAAGAACTTTTGTTTGATGAATCCCTAAGTGATAGCTCAGCAACTGACAGTGATGATTTTTTTGTTCATACAAATGTTGTACAACGGGATGCAGAGATTGCTGAGAACAATTTCAGAAATGATGATGATCTTTTCTTTCATGATGATTTGGATATAGACCCAGGTGACCCAGATCTGAACCTATTGCAGGATGAAGTCTCAGTTCAAAATCCAGGTGTTGAAAATCATGTTATTGGAGAGAACTTTGAGATTTTGCAAAATATTGCTGTTGATGAAGAAAATTTCTGTATACCCAATATTGGTGCTGAAGAAGTCATAGAGGAAGTGAATATTAGTGAATTTCCACCAAATCTCTTCCCCATACCAGATGCACTCAAGTGGATTCCATTTGATCGGAAAAAAGCACAATGTAAGTCTAATTTTGAATTCACTGGAAATCCAGGCATAAATGTTGAAGTCAATGATCACAATGATCCATTAGAGTTGTTCAAATTATTTTTCACACCTGAGCTTATAGATAAAATTGTAAGAGAGACAAATCATTATGCTGAGAGTTTTATTGAAAAAACCCGTAGAAAGTTTGGTCAGTATTCATCTTTTCACAGATGGAAATCTACAAATCCAGATGAAATTTTTTTACTCTTGGCCTCATATATTTTATCTGGACTGATCTGGAAACCAAGTATGCAGAGCTATTACAGTAAAAAACCACTCTTTCTTACACCAGGATTTAATAAACTACTTCCATTGAAGCGTATAAAGTTACTGAACAAATTCTTGCACTTTACTCATGAAGATGTACCCCAAGGTCCAGCTAAGAAACTGTACAAAATAAAACCAATTTTAGACTACTTGCTGGCAAAATTCGCAGAAGTTTATACTCCAGATAAAGAAGTATCTATTGACGAAAGCCTCCTCCTTTGGAAAGGTCGACTAAGTTTCAAACAGTTTATCCGTATAAAGCGTGCAAGGTTTGGCATCAAGAGTTTTGTTATCACAGAGGCTCTTACTGGCTATGTTTGGAAATTGATTGTGTACACAGGAAAAGGATCTGGATTTGATGTGGGTCACTTTGGACAGGGTACAAATGTTGTCCTCTCCTTGATGAAGGATTTGTTGAATAAAGGTTATTGTGTATATTCTGATAACTTCTATACAAGCCCTGAGTTAGCCTTGTGCTTGAATATCTTCAAAACAGATTTAGTTGGAACAGTAAAACCAGTTAGAAGAGGGTTACCAAAAAAGATTATGGCTGGAAAATTAGAACGTGGTTCATGTATAGCGGCTGTAGAAAAAAAAAGGAGAATGTTGTACACAAGATGGATGGACAAAAGAAATGTCTATATGCTATCAACAAAACACAAGTTAAAATATGTACCAGTGCAGAGGAAAGGTAAAGTGGTATTGGTTCCAAACTTAGTACATGATTACAACAAGTACATGGGGGGCGTAGATAAACTTGACCAAATGCTGTCAGCATACCCCACGGAAAGAAAGAGACAAAAAACTTGGTACAAGAAACAATTCCGTCATATCATAAACATTTCAATTTTCAATGCTCATGTCATCCACCAAAAATTGGGTGGACAAATGACCTCCCTGGCCTTTAGGGAGACTCTTGTTGAACAAATTGTTCTTTGTCACAAACCCAATGAAAGCAGTGCAAGAGGAAGACCATCTTTGAACTCGGATCCTATACGTCTGGTAGAACGACACTTTCCTAGCTTGACCCCTGGGGTAAGAAAAACTAGGAGATGTGTTGTATGTTCAGCTGTGGGAATAAGAGCACAATCAAGATATTTTTGTGCTGATTGTGATATTGGATTGTGTGTTACCCCATGCTTCCGTATTCATCATACTCAACGCAACTACTAATAATAATTAGTAGTAATTATTACTTCTAGGTACTTATTATTATTATTATAATTAGGTATATATGTCAATTTATGTCCTAAATTCCTACTGTATTAACCCTTTGTTGTCCGTTCTTTTCATGTTCACGCAGGTCGTCCCAATCCGGCCATTTTCAAGTCACACCCGAACGGCCGTTCCAAGGACAGCTACAACATTTCCTGGGCAGTCAACAGTTATACGTCCATTGAAGAATTCAAACTCCTATTCAGAAAGGTCCCCGTACATAACGACAATGTTAACTATCAGTACCAACACTCGAAACGGCCCACGAGACGGGTAAGGGTTAAAATATTTAATTAGGGTAAGTGTACCATTTATTCGTCCACCTAAAAAACGTACCATTTATTGGCTCACCTGCCCACATTTATTTTTCTAATTTTTGTTTTTATGACTACAATTTTGAAATACCACTGGTTCGATAGCAGTCTTTAAGCCCTTTCTTCTGATGAAATTGGATCTTGAAAAAGTTCGTCCAGTTCAGACTTATGTGCCGTAGACCCACAGGTGGGCGAATAAATGGTACACTTACCCTAAATAGTAATTATTGAATCAATTTATTGATGACATAATGTTATAGGTACACAGGTATGACTTCTAACCCTTCTTAACCCTCTTTGATAAATGAAAAATTGTTGAGAAATTTGACCTTTTTGTACGTTACCTATGTATAGGTACCAACTTTTTATTTTGAAATAAATTGACGTATACCTAGATATATTCCGCTTGACCGGACTAAAAATGATTCCAACACAAACACACAT
>NW_007385765.1:0-636 GCF_000475195.1 Diaphorina citri
GTTTTCTCATATTTTTTATTCGAAATGTAAGGATATAAGAAAGTTTAATTTCTATGAGAAAAATAAATATGTATTGTTATGTTACGTGTATATCTCTATCGCTGGAAATTAATAGGTAGCTTCAATGTTGCTGACTAGTAGTTCACTGACCAATAGAACTCACTCGGAAAACGACCCTAATAAGTCCACAAATTAGCCTGTTTGATCCTTAAAATCCTTTTTTTGTTGCATATTTTCGCCAAGTATCATCAAAATCAGACAAGAGGTTCAAAAGAATCAAAAGACTGAGGCCGCAGCGCTAAGGTGGCAAAAAGTGTGTTGAAACAAGCAGGGTCCGTCCCTCCGGGAATTTTTTAGCCCGTAGTGATTAGAGAAAATCAGTACCTATGTACCTACCTAATTTGTTTAATATTCAGTTTATTATTATTCTTGATTTGATTTTTTGATTTTACTTTTATGTAATGATTTAAAATCAAGACTAGAGCCCGTTCTCCCTTTATTCCCAATATAAGGTTTAAGTCACCCATCCATTTATTGGCCTTGCTCGGCGTAGCTTAACATAGATAACGCTAAAACCGGTCTTAAATCACTATACCTTTTATTATTAGTAATAATAAAGGAAGGACGGACTAAAAA
>NW_007385765.1:1328-2954 GCF_000475195.1 Diaphorina citri
CTTTCGGTTTAAGAAGAGCTCTTCTACTTTCCTCCATTGAAATATCCTTCTCTCTCTCTCTCTCTCTCTCTCTCTCTCTCTCTTCAATTACCAGAATAATATCCTTCGTCCTGTACTTAATAAAATTGTATTTCAGCTTTTTCAGCACTCACCAAATTATTTCTTCTTCAGCCATTTTTTTTCTCGGAACTTTGAAAGTTTTAATCGCTTTGGGTAATTTACTTCGGTTGGTGTTGTTGGGAAATTTTCAATGGAGTTTTGTTTAGTGTTCTGAGAATTATCGATAACACGAATGAATACCTTTATATCGATTTCAATTTATCCGATTTGGTTTTGTGCTTTCTCAATGGAGGAGTTGCAAGTGGGTAAAAATTATAAATAAATGGTCGATTCCTATGTAAAAAGTTGTGAAAAATTCGAATCTGAGGTCAAAACTCCAAAAAAAGTAACTTTAAAAGGTCGAAAATTCAATTTTTAATTGCCGTTCTCATGAAAAAGTTCAAAGACTTGTGACGTCAGATTTCACGTCAAAATGCGCAGAAAGGCTTGCGCACAAACAAACGAAGCGGGAGTCATGAATTATGACGTCATCGCCTACGGGAGCGTATGCCGTGACGTCAAAGTTCACGATTTACCGGCATTTTTTTAATCGATTTATCTCGGGATCTAGAAGTCGTAGAAGAAAAAGAAAAATTCCGTTGGTCCTCATTTTTCCTGCTCTATGACTTTGAAACATCACCCAAGTAAGCGCAACTGATCTATTGTGGAAGCTTGTCGCCGAGTGGACGGTGAAAATTCTGTCATTAAATACCTTAGCAATTATACAGGGACATTAGATAGATAGGTCATAAACCTTTGTGTTTTTGGATTTCATAATTCCAAAATTTGGTTCTTCTATTGCTTGCTGACTTTGGCATTATAATTTATCATTTATCTTTTCCATTATTGGTTATAAATGTGAAAACGGGATTCAGCTTACAATAATACCATGTAAGGGGGCAGGAAGGCTGGAAACGACCCTGGCAATCTGTAACTTTTCAATAATCTCAACAACTAGTTAAAAGTACATAGCATAGCTTAGCTTTTTTCCTCTTCTCGTTTTCTCATATTTTTTATTCGAAATGTAAGGATATAAGAAAGTTTAATTTCTATGAGAAAAATAAATATGTATTGTTATGTTACGTGAATCAATTGGACAAATAAAGTTAAATATCTTGGCATCTACCTTGATAGAAAGATCAACTGGGGACCTCAACTCAAATATATGACGAAATGTAAGGATATAAGAAAGTTTAATTTCTATGAGAAAAATAAATATGTATTGTTATGTTACGTGTATATCTCTATCGCTGGAAATCAATAGGTAGCTTCAATGTTACTGACTAGTAGTTCACTGACCTATAGAGCTCACTCGGAAAACGACCCTAATAAGTCCACAAATTAGCCTGTTTGATCCTCAAAATTCTTTTTGTGTTGCATATTTTTGCCAAGTATCATCAAAATCAGACAAGAGGTTCAAAAGACTGAGGCCGCAGCGCTAAGGTGGCAAAAAGTGTGTTGAAAAAAGTGATTTGAGAGTTGACAGGTTGTCAAGTCCGTCAGTGTCAGTGATATACATAGAGGCTT
>NW_007385766.1:0-1852 GCF_000475195.1 Diaphorina citri
TAAAATAAATAAATACATATATTATAACCATGGTAAAAATATTGTGTAGACACTTGTACCTACCGAAAGCAGTTTTCAAGACCTAGGTTTTGTCTCGGTCCAAGTAGGTACCTACCTACCTATACAAGTTTTCAAATTTACCTAATTACCTACGTACCTACATTGAAACCTAACTTCTGTGGCACCCAGTGAACAATTAATCTTTTAATATGATTGATAGCAATATTTTAACAACACGTGATAGGCAACATCTGTTGGGCTAATTTTTAGCTACATCCCTCTATTTTTGTTTCGACCTAATGCATATCAATAATAGCCCTTGTTCACTATGCAAATTATCTGTTTAGTACACTTATTGGGTATAAGTATATCTAACTGTATGACGGATAGGTATTTGGCAGTGAAGTTCGTTGTTTTTCAATGATTTCATTCATTTATTGTGTTTTATCGATTGAAAAATCGATATTTTTATTATTTTTTAATGCCTATTTGTGCTAATTAATAAATATGTGGACTAAGAAAAAAATGCTTCTATTTATAAGCCAATGATCCTAAAAGATTTTTAAAAAACATGAAAATAAAAAACATTACCCATCTTTTTTACTTTCTATTACTACAGTATAGCGGAGCTATACTAGTTTACTTTCCTCTCCCAGGAGCTTACATTTGAAAGTGGACACTCCTTTTATTGTACAACCTACTAACCTAGGGATGTTTGAAACCCCCTTTGGTTATATAAAAATAATGACACGTTTTTAAAAGCAATTGTAGGTAATGTTCATCATTCATAAAAGTGTATTAAGTCTAAAATATCCCCGCCATGAAGCTAATTAAATGATACACAATTATTATTTGTTTATTTATAAATTATCTCGATTTGGTTGTGATGATTATGCTGTTACGAGTATTGATTCTGTGTTGTCTTCATTTCAGTTTGTTTTGTGCTGAGTATCAGGGACAAGACCTCTACAAACTTTCAGCCAATTACAGCAAAAACATACCCCCAGGTAAGTCTTTTTTTTTAAAGAGGTATGACAGAGGGGACTGTAACTGCTATGGTCTTATCGTCCCGAAATCGAAGAGAGAAGGAAGACAGGATAGGAGAAAGCCAGCCGGTCCGAGAACGAACATTATCCCATCAGGATAAAATCCGCCCCGGGCGGGAATCGAACCCGCGGCCTAGCGCTTACAAGGCAGACGCACTACCAACTAAGCTAACTAGGCTGGCTAGGTAAGTCTTTGATAAACCTTCAGATTACGTAGAACTTCCTTTTTATTTTAATACCTACAATTCTGCGAAAAGTACAAATTACCAGAATAATAATATTAATTAATTATATTTAATTCAAGGGCATTAATTCAAGTAGAAAACTTCGTGGGATTTTGTTATTTTATAATATTTCTTCGAAAAGTTCAATAGATTACTTTTAATAAATAATAATAATAATATAATAATAATAATAAAATAATATAATAATAATAATACAATAATAATAATAATAATAATAATAATAATAATAGAAATAATAATAATAATAATATAATAATAATAATAATAATAATTTAATAATAATAATAATGAATAATAATAAAATATAATAATAATAATAATAATAATAATGAATAATAATAATAATAATAGATATAAAATAATAATTTATACTGCTCGCATATAGGACTGTAAAGTCCCTTTATTCCAGCAGTAGAGTAAGGCTTACTACTATTATTGTGGTCAAATTCTCAAATTATATTGAAGGATAAAATTCCATACCTCGGCTGGGATTGAACCCCACGCCCTCCTGTTTACCAGGCGAGCGCCTTGACCACTACACACCAGAGGCAGGTTAAGTCC
>NW_007385766.1:1882-2954 GCF_000475195.1 Diaphorina citri
TCCAGGGGCTTCCAGAGGGGAGGGGGTCATCAGGCCTAGGTTCATCAAGGGGGCCTGAAACCATTTCTGTAGCAAGGGAAATTTCAGGCTGTTTAAGGTCCCCCAGTCAGCCTAGTTAGCTTAGTTGGTAGTGCGTCTGCCTTGTAAGCGCTAGGCCGCGGGTTCGATTCCCGCCCGGGGCGGATTTTATCCTGATGGGATAATGTTCGTTCTCGGAACGGCTGGCTTTCTCCTATACTGTCTTCCTTCTCTCTTCGATTTCGGGACGATAAGACCATAGCAGTTACAGTTCCCTCTGTCAGACCTCTTTAAAAAAAATCAATTCTCATATAAATTAAAACGAGGCTGATATATCAAGGTTATAAAATGCCAGCTTAACACACAATCAATAGTAAATTATAGTATAGGTACCCTGCTTACCTACTTAATATGATACGTATACCTGCGTAGCCGTCAGCATTTTCTGTGTTAGTGGTAAATCAAAGCTCCAATTACATAAAATGTCCGTTTATTATAACGTTTTAATTTGTTATAACGAGTCAAGGACACAACTCATGTAAGTAAATAAGTACAATACATAAGTACACTATGTTTGTAATAGGTACATAATTATTAGGTAAATAGTAAAATACATAGAAGGGTACGTTAGGTATGTAATTTGACGCAATTAAAAGAAAATAAAGAAATATGTGACAAGTATAATAAATACATAAAATTATTATTGATCTAACGTTCTTGCTTGCCATGCAGAAGGTCCCGGGTTCGAATCCCGCCATCGACAAAAATTTGTACTCGTTTTTTGATTGCAAATATTTCAACGGGATATGTTTGTAATAGGTATACATATTAGGTAAATAGTTAAATACATAGAAGGGTAGGTACCTACGTTAGGTATGTAATTTGACGCAATTAAAAGTGAATAAAGAAATATGACCAAGTATAATAAATACATAATTATTATTATTGATCTAACGCGCTTGCTTGCCATGCAGAAGGTCCCGGATTCGAATCCCACTTACTTTCTGGTTTTCTCGTGTTGACCCAGCACCTAAATGGGAAGTATTGTGTCTCT
>NW_007385767.1:0-2952 GCF_000475195.1 Diaphorina citri
AACCCCCCCCCCCCTCTTTTTTTAGGCCTTAGCCAGAACCATACAACACCTTTAAAAAAATGGTTTCGTGTCAACCCCCCCCCCTTTTTTTTTGGACCTTAGCCTTAGGTAGGTATACTTACTTCATCATCAACCCCACTAGTATTTGGATTGATGTTGACCGAGTCAGGAATCTCATATTTGAAAGGCGCTTTTCGTTTGCCATTTTCCGGCTCTTCCACTTCGTGCTTCCGTTTTGCTCGCTTTTTGCTCGTTTCTTCAAGTTTCTTCTCAATCAGTCGCCTGAGTTTGGCAAAGTGCAAGTTCTCGTCTTCGTCTTCAAGCAGCTTTTGTACTCGCTCGCTGTCTTTCTTTCGTATGGTCTTGTATGCGGGTGGATCCTGGAAATCAGATGAATAGAATAGAATAAAACGAGATTGCCAAATCGCGTGACGTTTTTGTAAAAAATGATAGCAATTAAAAGGTTGCCCCCTGCCAGCCTAGTTTGCTTCATTGGTAGCACGTCTGTCTTGTAAGCGCTAGGCAGCGGGTTCGATTCCCGCACGGGGCGGATTTAATCCTGAACGGATAATGTTCGTCCTCGGAACGGCTGGGTTAAACGAGATCGCCAAATCGCGTGACGTTTTTGTAAAAAATTATAGCAATTAAAAGGTTGCCCCCTACCAGCCTAGTTTGCTTCATTGGTAGCGCGTCTGTCTTATAAGCGCTAGGCCGCGGGTTCGATTCCCGTACGGGGCGGATTTAATCCTGAACGGATAATGTTCGTCCTCGGAACGGCTGGCTTTCTTCTATCCCGTCTTCTTTCTCTTTTCGATTTAGGGACGATAAGACAATAGCAGTTACAGCTCCCTATATCAAACCTGAAAAAAAGAGATGTCTGCCATATCGCGTGATGAAACGGTTGCCTCTCCTAAGGTGCATTTTCTTTTTGGATACCAACCATGGACAACGTTGCTGAAAGTGATCCGCTGGCAACTACCTACCTGTTCTTCTTCCAAGTCCACGTTCATAAACTCCTCAAGAGTGAGTAAACTAGAAGGCGTATCTCCAAACTCTAGGAGACGTTTCTTGAGAGTACTCTCTGTGGTGTTGACTATCTTGACTATGTTGATGACACTTCGGTTGAACTCATGCCACCGGGCTGCCATAAGGAGGGCAGCTCCTGAAAAGAAAATAATAATAATAGACTCAGACTCTTGAGTGGAAGGCAACCACTAGGCGAGGTTAACGCCTTGGGCGTTCTCTACCACCTAACTCTTAGAGCTCCATTACTATGTGTTCAAATTCTCAAATAAATGAGGACAAATAAAAGGAGCAAATAAAGAATGAGGATGAGGAAAGCCTCAAATAAATGAGGAAAAACCGAAATAAAAAACAAACAAATAAAAGAAAATTAGTGCTTATTTATACTGCTCGCCAGAGACTGAAAAGTCCCTTTACTCCAGCAATAGGCTGCGACTATTACTGTGGTCAATATCTCAAATTATTTTGAGGATAAAATTCCACACCTCGACTGGGCTTGAACCAACGCCCTCCTGTTTACCAGGCGAGCGTCTATTGATCCAGCAATGTCAATAAATGGAACTGGAGTACTGTGTTTCGGGGTAAACACTGCAAGACGTCAGGTTTTTAAATAAATGTTTCTTAAGCCCGCCACTCACAATGAGTTTTATCGCCCGGTCGGGAATCGAATCCGCGACCTAGCGCTTACAAAGCAGATGCACTTCCCTCCAAGCTCACTTGGCTGGCTGCTGCAGGTTTAACCCATTCTAAACTCTACATGACAGTGCCTAGTCCTACTTACTGTGTAATTACTTCCGATATGGGCGTATCTATGGGGATTTGGCTGGAAGAACCTAGATTTGCCTAACTCTAAAATATACTCGTAATATGTCAACATGAGAATCACAAGAATACTTACCAATGAGACCGTTCGGTCTTCGGCCAGAATGAAGCATGTCTTTCTTCATTCTCTGTAGAATCCTGAGAGCTGTCATCGTGACCTCATGGGTTTTAGCTCCAAAGTCCAGCCGATTCGAATATCGCAACACGTACAGACAAGGATCCATTGAAGGTATACTGATACATAGAGCTTGTGAAAGACGAAGGTAAGTACGACCTGGAATGAGCATTACATTACATTGAAATGGGGGTCTTTTCTGACAAAATTCCTGTGTGCAGAGTCCAGTATGTAGAACTATTGCACCTGGAATCAGCAAGTAGGTGGGAAAATTGTTAGCAGGCATTTTTTCCCCCCTCTTCTTTTTTCTAGATCTGGTGAAATTTTGCAATAAGATGCCTTTTAGGATGTAGACATTTTATCAAAATGAAAGTTGTTACAAAAGAAGCCCACTTTTTGCAATAGCTGTGTAGCACAAAGCTTTTTTTCCCTTAGGGTGAGGATCAAAAGTGTCAGTGGGCCAGTACTTGCAAAAGGTACCTACAGTTCTTGTGGTAAACAGGTGTGATTTCCAAACGTGTTTTTCATTTTGGAGCTCCCAGTCTTTTAAATTAAAGAACCCCTGGAGAGATTAGCTTATCTTTTTAATATCAGAATGGAAAATGAAAAGTGTTGTTGTTGTAACAACTTTAGCTTTCACCAAATGGTGTTGGCAGAGTAAAGAAAAGATATCTTTTTGTATCTGCCATGTGCGAGGAAAATGAAAAGTAGAATATCTTAGTTGAAACCATTTACCAAGCCATGTTAGTAAAATTTACTATCAGTTGGGCCCCAGCCCACAATTTTGATAATGAATTTGATGAAAAGTCCAAACCAAAGAATCCAGTCCCAGGCACTAATCAATATTTATGTTGAATTTTATAAATCAAGATTACCTAGTTCAAAAATGCAGATTTGAAGAAGTTCACTGAAATCAATGAGTAGATGAGAGGTACCCTGATTACCTAGTTCAAAAATGCAGATTTGGAGAAGTTCACTGAAATCAATGAGTA
>NW_007385768.1:0-2952 GCF_000475195.1 Diaphorina citri
ACTCTTCGGTGAGTCGGGAAAATGCAAAGTGGACAGCTTGGTTGGGAATGGTTTCTGAAATTAAGCAGAAAACATAGAGCTAATTATGAGTTACATCAGAGAAGAAAAAAGAACAATGTCAAAAGACTAATTTTATGCTGTGTCATATGGCGAATCTGTACCTATTTAGATCAGTTTGTTAAATACATTTTTTAATTGTTTCTCTATTTTCTTGTATATGTAAATAAAGCAAGATCTATCAAAAGAATTTAAGAAAGGTGCCTAATAGTAAAAAAAAACACTCACAACTTCAGAATTCTGCTGATGGCCTGTAGGGTGGATGATAACATTGGAAGTAGGTACAGCCTGGGACAATGCAATCAGCTTGTCAAATTCATCAGCTGCTTCAATGAATAAGTTGTCATCGTCCCAATCATCCCCGAGGTCCATGGCCTGAGTACCTTCAAGCTGGTTGTGAGTGGCAGGGACTTGTGACGAGCCTCCATACTGAATGTCTAGCCGAGGCTTCTTGGGTGGAGGAAAGATGTTCTGGTTCATACTGCGTGAGGGGTGTCTTTGGAACACTTTGGCTCTGCAAAAATAAAGACATTAGGTATCTGATAGATAAAAGTACTAACAATAAATTATCATCTGGATTATGTCAATAGCAATACTGTCTGGCAGCTGTTGATAAAGAAAAGAAGTGCGGTGATAAAAAATAAATGTGGACTATAGAAGGATTTGATTTTATCATTACCAGTAAACTTACCTATAACTCACCAAGAATGGGATATCAAAGTTTTGGTTTTACACTTGATTACAATGACTTTGTGATGAAGATCAAGTTACAAATCGATGGAGAGGATAAATAGATGAGTAGGTACTCATTAAGAACGAAATAACTGCACTTCAATGAAAATCTACAGTTCAAGAGAGAAATGCTGGAACAGCCGCCTTCCTGCTCACCAGCAGGCTGCCAAGATGACAAAGGGTACCACTTGTGGGGGCCTACAAGAGAGAAATGCTGGAACAGCCGCCTTCCTGCTCACCAGCAGGCTGCCAAGATGACAAAGGGTACCACTTGTGGGGAGCAATATATGAAGATATAGATATTTGATAGTATTAGGTATAATAAAGGTTGGAACTTTAACTAGCTTTTGAGTAGTAACGGAAACTTGGAAAGTGATGTATGTCTGTATGTTCAATAAAAGATGAGTAGAGGATAAATTTAGCTTATATTCCATAGATGTGGTTTAACGGAAACTTGGAAAGTGATGTACGTCTGTATGTTCAATAAAAGATGAGTAGAGGATAAATTTAGCTTATATTCCATAGATGTGGTTGCGTAGAATTAGAATCGAAGCACGAGTGACAGATTGAGAAATACATTTCAGGGTGGATTCACTGATGTTGAATTCTACTGCAAAACTTTTGAAAAATGAAGTAATGGTGCCTCTAGCTCCTATGAACAATCCTCTGACATCAATTTCAGATAACCCATATTTTTCTTTGTAGTATGGGATTGTTGGGATGTAGATGCTCCTTTTTTCCTCATTAACTTCATCAGGTTGTTCTGCACTAGTTTCAAAACGGACAGTAGGATCTACAATGATGCCTTTCTTCTTTTTCCTGTCAATTGCAATGATGTCAATTCTTCTGGTTGATCCATCTGACGCAATACCTTGCACCTCTTCATACACTTCATCATATTGTTTCTTCAACTCCTTGGCTAGCAATGATCGTACAGCATCATGTCTACTAATCCTAGTCAGTTGACCAAAAGGGCATGAACCCAAAACATGGGCCAGTGTTTCAATTGGTTTGTTCACGTCTTTCTTACAACGTTCATTGCCCGTTGGACTCAAACTCTTTGATATGAAGAACTGAGCGTTGAAGATATCATTTTGATCCCACTTCTGAGTCTGACAGCAACTCAAGCGGTTTTTCGGTTAACCGAACCGCTTATAAAACATTGTTCTCATACTTCTCATTATCTCATTCTCAGTGTCAACGAACTCAGTTGAATGAAGAAGAGCTCCCGGTTCTCAATAAGTTTCCTCGTGTTCAATTTCCTTTACAAAAGAATGATGGCTGTCGCAAACGAAACTGCTGTTCTCAAGTTCTCCAAAGTGTCCGAAAATGCTTTTGCTCCCCACAAAGGATCGGATAAAGCAGCTGGATACGATCTGAGAAGTGCTTACGATTATGTTGTACCTGCCCGAGGGAAGGAGTTGATCAAGACTGACATTTCCATTGAATTACCCCCTGGTAAGTTTTTATTCTATGGAATACACTGTGCATGTTTCATCATGCAACATCATTAGTTCATTGCCATTAGTACACCTTCAACTAATTACAGCATGTGTTTTTGTGAGGTTAGGTTAGGGTTGCCAACCGTACGTTATTTCCCGGAACAATCCGTATTTTTGTCAAAAATCAAATGTTCCGCCGGAACACACCTTTGTGGTATTTGTTCTTTTTTTATTTGTTGCAAAATATTTTTTTTTGTTTGGGGAGGGGGGGGTGCATGCCTTTGTTCCGGGTAAAAATCAGGAAATCCGTATTTTTTCACCATTTTGCTAGTTTGTACCGTATTTGCCGAAAAAAAAGTTGGCAACCCTAGGTTAGGTGCACCTTGAAATAGTAGCACATGGTGTCCCTGGCCTTTAACCATCCACTCATGCTCAGACCAGCTGAGAGACCCAAGCCAGAAGCTTTTTCCCCTTATGCATTCCAGACTTAGGTCTGTCAGACAATCCAAAAACAGTGTGATGGCAAAATTTAGGCTAACCATGACCAAGTAAATGAGCATTTGGGCAGAGTAACACAAAGATTAATTGATATCTACTTGCCTTGTTTCAGGATGTTACGGTCGCATTGCACCCCGCTCTGGTCTAGCATGGAAGAATCACATTGATGTTGGTGCTGGTGTCATTGATGAAGATTACCGAGGCAATGTAGGTGTAGTTCTGT
>NW_007385769.1:0-2952 GCF_000475195.1 Diaphorina citri
TTCTTCAGCACTCTCATATCATCCAGCAAACATTCCTGCAGTACAATACGGGTCTTCATACTCGAGTCAGCATACATCGCGCCTTCAATATTAAGTGTACTAAGTGTAAACGCGGCCTGAGCTCTTAGTTTAGAAATATATCTGACCTAATTTACCTTTTTGGCTTTCTTCAGCACTCTCATATCATCCAGCAAACAGTCCTGCAGTACAATACGGGTCTTTATACTCGAGTCAGCATACATCGCGCCTTCAATATTAAGTGTGCTGAGTGTAAACGCGGCCTGAGCTCTTAGTTCACACACAAAGGATTCCATGGCAAAGGCAAACACCATTGATTTGCGATTGGGGTCATCCGCACTGGAAAATAAAATAATATAATTATGTATTTTATTTAATATTACTTATTCTTACCGTCAGCTAAGGATGATAACAAGCTGGGCCCGTCCCTCCGGGAATTTTTTAGCCCGTAGTTTATTCGATCGTGATTAGAGAAAATTTGTACCTATGTACATACCTACCTAATTTGTTTAATATTCAGTTCATTATCATTCTTGATTTGATTTTTTGATTTTACTTTCATGTAATGAATGAAGACTAGAGCCCGTTCTCCCTTTATTCCCAATATAATGTTTAAGTCACCCATCCATTTATTGGCCTTGCTCGGCGTAGCTTAAGGCCTAGGGTTGTTCGTGATGGGGGTATTACCCTCCCATTGGGGACAAGCTACCCACCTCATCACATTCATCTCACCCAGCCTAGTCTTCTTCTTCTTCGCCTTTTTCGTCAGCCCTCAATCAGCCCTAAGGTGATCGCTTTTGGGCTGACATTTGGTTTTGGCTACAGAATTTTATGAGGGGATGCCCTTCGCACTCAACCTTTGCTATTTCTTTAGCAAGGGAAATTCAGGCTGGTATACTCCCTGTTTAACGTCCCCCAGCCAGACTACTTACAGCATTGATAACATTGGAAATGTCCTTGCAGTGGCGGTGCACAAGCTTGGAGTTCTTATTGAACAGATTGTACAGTCTGTTATCCACCACTATGACTAGCTCTAGATAGCGGGACTTGATGTTGGCATTGTACGGACCCCGGATTCCATCGTGCTTCGACACTGTGTCCCGCTTTGTCTGAAAATATAAAACGGAAAGGATATAATTGAGGATTCTCATGTAAAAGATAATGACTCCCCGATAATTTAATCATAGAGATTAGAAAAAATTAACCGTACCGTTTTTTTTTTTTTTTTTAATCCGTTGAGTAGTTTCTGAAATATACGAGTGCAAAGTCCCCTTTTTTCAAGGGAGCCTCCGGTGATTTTTTTTTTTTTGCGCAGTTTGGCAACACTGTTCTTGCGGATTTTGTAGCTATGGTGACGTGATACTGATAGCTACAAAAAGAATACCCAAGCCAAGCCGACATCAGAGTTCAAGGTTCAAGTTTATTCCATTTTGTTTTCCAGAAGTGTTTGTTTCGTAGTTTTTTGGAATTTAATTTTGAAGTCATCTTTTGTTCCCAAATATTACAAGTGATTTAAGTTAGTA
Organism: Diaphorina citri; assembly: GCF_000475195.1. Lineage (NCBI taxonomy): Eukaryota > Metazoa > Arthropoda > Insecta > Hemiptera > Psyllidae > Diaphorina > Diaphorina citri. The sequence goes on from NW_007385769.1 coordinate 1,542, forward strand.
GCATAAAGTACATTTTATTATTTAAAACTTTGAAAACGCTGTTAAATTGAAATGGAGCCGGGTTTAGTGGAATGCCTTGATGCTTTTCTTAGAATCAGTAACTTGATTAACTTGAATCACAGGTGGTAGCTCATTGAGCGTATAATCATGATCCATCAGATCCATGTTTAAAGGAAAAATAACACTTTTATCACAAATTTGAAAGCTCCCGCCAGTGTGTTAGTAGTACCTTGTAGCTACGGTGACGTCAGATCGGAAAAAAATATTTCATTTTTTTCAGGGCTCAAAAAATCGAAAACTACTTGTCAAAATTAAAAAATAATTTCGCTATATTTTTTTATATTTTATTATCTTTGTGTTAAATAAAAAATTGAAAATCATGAGAATTGTTAATTAAAGATTAAAGAAACAGCTAGGTAGTTATTTAATAGTAAAACTAGTAGGTAAGAGTAAAAAGGTTTTCAAAAAACGTCCTTTCAAGCAGAAAGCTGCCATCTGCCATCAACAAATTTGTAATATTACAATTACAAAATATTTGAATTTTCGCGCCCATGACCATTTTGAAAATCTGTAGGCCGCGTTTACACCATAGGGGGTTCTTTAAACTTACCGGCGGTGCTTGGGGCAGGGCAGGCGGTCCAGGCCTCGGCTGAGAGGGGGCGCCTTCCGCCAAATTCCCCGTGGATATCCTCATCAGCGTGGCATAGTCCTCTTTACTCAGACTCAGGTTGATTGTCTTGAACGATCCAGATACGTTCAAATCCGGTACCTAGATGACATAAGATAAGATAGGACTTCGTTTATTTTCAATATCAAACAAACAAAAGAATGGGACAACAATAAAATTTTATGAGAAGAATGAAGATGTAAGAGTTAATTGAAAAAATATCTAGGCTCTTTCCACGTCCTTACAGAGAATTATAGTCACACAAACATATGCAACTAAAGGTAAATGTACAAAATATATTTACCTCTTTGAACCAACTGGCGCACAGATTTCGAATAATGAGGAGTGAGAAGTTGATGGGTTGAATGAGAACGATATCCTCGGTGATAGACAAAGTCTCATCAGCGTAACGCACACGAGACAGGGTCATGTTGACGAGCTCGATGCAACAGTGGTCGAGCACGGCCGGGTGTCCTGTAGGGAGACGAGACAAATTGAGATTATGTGGGTAAGACAGAGCTTAGAAGCGAGATAACGTTTACGTGGGCGAGATTCAAAAACTCATTACTAGGAAGATTGTATTGTTAAGACAAAAAGTAGTTTTCATCCTTCTTCTTCGCCTTTTCCCGTGTACAGACGAGGTCGGCGTTTTTCGTCAGCCTCTCAATCAGCCCTAACTAGGGTGATTGTTTTGGGCTGACATTTGGTTGTGGCTACAAATTTTACGTGTGGATTCCCTTCGCA
>NW_007385770.1:0-1241 GCF_000475195.1 Diaphorina citri
AAATATATATCATTTAATTCTTTGTACACAAACATAATGTTTAACTTAAAACTAACACCCCTAATATTTTAGGATTAACCAATCAGATAGTTTAATCCATTAGGATTAACTTAAACTTCCAAGTGAGGTCCCGGGGGGCCGGTGAGTCCCGAAAATACAAATTTTCGTCCAATTAAAAATCCTCATTAGCTGACAAGGTAAAATGTTGGCTTACAAATTTCAGTCAGCTTACAATTTGTCAGCTTACAAGGATAAATGTTCGACTTACAATTTCCTATCAGCTTGGAAGTTTGTACAATTTTTCGTCAGCTTACTAGGTCAAACCGTCTTACAATTTGTCAGCTTACAAGTTCAAATCTCCTTACACTTTGTCAGCTTACAATTACAAGCGCTGAGCTTACAAGGTGAAATGTTCAGCTTAAAAGTTCCCGTCAGTTTACAGTTCAAGCCTTGAGCGTACAGGTCGAAACGGTCGGCCTGAGCTTACAAGGTGAAATGTTCAGCTTAAAAGTTCCCGTCAGTTTACAGTTCAAGCCTTGAGCGTACAGGTCGAAACGGTCGGCTCACTATTTCTTTTCAGCTTACAAGTTCAGTTCAAGCCCTGCGAAACGGTCGGCTTACAATGTCTTTTCAGCTTACAAGTTCAAGCCCTGAGCTTACAAGTCGAAACGGTCGGCTTACAATTTCTTTTCAGCTTACAAGTTCAAGCCCTGAGCTTACAAGTCGAAACGGTCGGCTTACAATTTCTTTTCAGCTTGCAAGTTCAAGCCCTGAGCTTACAAGTCGAAACGGTCGGCTTACAATTTCTTTTCAGCTTACAAGTTCAAGCCCTGAGCTTACAAGGCAAAATGTTCGGCTTACAATTTCCTGTCAGCTTACAGTTTCTTGTCAGCTTACAAGTCGAGACGGTCGGCTTACAATTTCTTGTCCGCTGTTCCTGTACTTGACTTGGGCTTACTAATGGGCGGAACTGGGGGTAGATCAGAGGTAGGTGGTAGATTTGTAAGCTGAGGTTCGGACTTGGCAGGGGATAGGGGACTTATCCGTTCGATTTCCTCAATAGTGTCTTCACCTGGAATGAAAAATGCACGGTTAGTCTGCTGCTTGTTATCCAGAAGGTCTTGGGTTTGATGCCCACCATAAAAAATAATAATCATCACAAAAATTTAGATTTTTTGTTTTTTCGTTTTCGTTTTTTTTTTTTTTTTTTTTTTTTTTATTTCCCTTTTTTTTTTTTTATT
>NW_007385770.1:9306-12258 GCF_000475195.1 Diaphorina citri
TAATAGTAGTAGCCTACTGCTGGAGTAAAGGGACTTTACAGTCCTATGCGAGCAGTATAAATAAGCACTATTATTAAAAATACCTTGTCGTCTGCGGCCAAGCTCCGCAATTTGAGGCGCAACTGGAAGCGTAGAAAGTTTGAGGTACCAATAGGGTGCAATTTCAGTGGCGGCATTACCAGTGTAAAAGGATTAGTAGAACTATGGAAATTGATTACAAAGGAAGCACTTAGTAATGCTGTGATACCCACTTGTGAAAAGGCTCTGCTTTAACACAAACAAATTCACGCTTGACTGATTCATACCTTGTCGTCTGCGGCCAAGCTCCGCAATTTGAGGCGCAACTGGAAGCGTAGAAAGTTTGAGGTACCAATAGGGTGCAATTCCAGGACCCGACATAGAGCCTGCAATTGTGCCCTGGATAGCGAGTCCAGCGTGATTTCATCCTGGAACAGTCGGGAAAACTTCATGATGTCCTCCGTCGATGTGTCGACACCTTTACTTCGCACCTGAAAATAAAATAAAAAATATTTTCATTACTAGTATAGCTCCGCTATACTGTAAGTAGTAATAGAAAGTAATAAATAAATAAAAATAAAATGTAATAACTCTTTGCGCAACAGGAACTTTTTCCAAGATTTTCGACTACAAAATACAAACGTTTCCTGCATGAACCCCAATATACTTACACGTGATAGTCGGGAGAACTTCATGATGTCCTCCGTCGATGTGTCGACACCTTTACTTCGCACCTAAAAATAAAATACAATAAAAAATAAATAAATAAAAATTAAAATGTAATAACTCTTTGCGCAACAGGAACTTTTTCCAAGATTTTCGACTATAAAATACAAACGTTTCCTGCATAAACCCCAATAGTCACGTGAAATTTGCTGATCCCTAGCGTTAGGTATTGAAGAACATTTAAAATCTCGTGAGTCTGGTAGGAAATTTTTACCTGCGTGCAAAAATCGCAAAAAATAAATTCAAACCGTTAAAGACCCGTTCCATTTGTCGTGAGTTTCATCCGACTTTTTTCCCCCGAATGTCCTGTCTTGTAGGCAATGTAATTCAAATGGGAGTGTTCCCAATACACACGACACGATTTTATTTTCTGCGAACAACACAAAATGTCCTTGTAGGCAATGCACTTCAAATCAGAGGGTTCCCACTACACACGACACAATTTTTTTCTCCGAACGGCACAAAATGTCCTTGTAGGCAATACAATTTAAATGGGAGTGTTCCCAATACACACGACACGATTTTTTTCCGGACGACAAGCAGGATTTTTCTCGAACGACGGGCCTCAATACAAAAAGCTTTTCTTCATTCTCTCACCTTTTCATAAAATTCGGAAAACTCTTTGGCAGATTCAGATGATGTTCCTGTACTTGACTTGGGCTTACTAATGCGCGGAACTGGGGGTAGATCAGAGGTAGGTGGTAGATTTGTAAGCTGAGGTTCGGACTTGGGAGGGGATAGGGGACTTATCCGTTCGATTTCCTCAATAGTGTCTTCACCTGGAATGAAAAATGCACGGTTAGTCTGCTGCTTGTTATCCAGAAGGTCTTGGGTTTGATGCCCACCATAAAAAATAATAATCATCACAAAAATTTAGATTTTTTGTTTTTTCGTTTTCGTTTTTTTTTTTTTTTTTTTTTTTTTTATTTCCCTTTTTTTTTTTTTATTTTTAATTACCTATTATTATTTTTAATTTTTGTTTTATTTTTGCAAAATCACAAAAATATAGGTATTTTTTTTTCTTTCTTTTTTCGACTTATTTAGGTATCATCTCTCTTTCTCTAATTCTCTCCTACTTCTTCGAACCTCTGAACTCTGGTATACAAGTCCAGTTACTTACCTATGGGTTTCAAATGTGTACTCTCTTTCAGTTTTGCTTTGAGAACTTTAGCTGTTCTCTAAGTTCAATGGCTTCTTGTTTATCATGTCTACTTCGAACCCCTGACCTCTGGTATACAAGTCTAGTTACTTACCTACGGGTTTCAAGTGTGTAGTCTCTTTCAGTTTTGCCTTGAGAACTTTGTCCAGCTGTTCTTCAAGTTCAATGGCTTCCTCCTTGTTTATCATCTCCACAATTTCTTCGAATTGTTTCTTGGAAAGTTTCACGTTCTCTTCACCTATTAGTTCTAGCACCTGGAAAATAAAATGGAAAAGACTGTGTTTATTCTGCTCAAAAAGCAATCTAAAATAAAATAAATATGCCATATTCCATGGTGATTACCCACAGAAACCCATGTATTAAAAACATCTCCCTTAACACGAGAGACATATACTTAATTCTTGGATTTTTTTTTTCATCCAAAATTAGCAAAATTTCACTCAGAGGCCCTATTTCAGATAACCATTGAAAATACATAAGTGCCCTGTGGCAGCAAGTGTGGACGTCTAAAGCGGAATCTCTTTGGTTCAGCCATGTTGAATCTAAAAAAAAGTCACATAATAAAATAAACTAATTTACCTTAAGTGCAGCTTCTACACGGATAGCACCATCATGGTCTGCATCCATCTTGTTCAGTACTTCCGCTATCCTCTGTAGTTTAGACGTGTCAGGTACTTACCTTAAGTACAGCTTCTACACGGATAGCACCATCATGGTCTGCATCCATTTTGTCCAGTACTTCCGCTATCCTCTGTAGTTTAGACGTGTCAGGTACTTACCTTAAGTACAGCTTCTACACGGATAGCACCATCATGGTCTGCATCCATCTTGTCCAGTACCTCCGCTATCCTCTGTAGTTTAGACGTGTCAGGTACTTACCTTAAGTACAGCTTCTACACGGATAGCACTATCATGGTCTGCATCCATCTTGTCCAGTACTTCCGCTATCCTCTGTAGTTTAGACGTGTCAAGTACTTACCTTAAGTACAGCTTCTACACGGATAGCACCATCATGGTCTGCATCCATCTTGTCCAGTACCTCCGCTATC
>NW_007385771.1:0-705 GCF_000475195.1 Diaphorina citri
ACAACAACAACAACAACAACAACAACAACAACAACAACAACAACAACAACAACAACAACAACAACAACAACAACCAACTTATCTATAAAAGACCTTAAAAGTACTTCAGGAGCTTGCAAAGAGTCTTCATTTTCATTGTCACTTTCTAGAAGATCGACCGAGGACAGCATTCAATTCCCCCCATTTTATACCGATTCCCCCGATTGCAAAATTTGAAGCCAGAAGGGTATGATTCTATTCCCCCGATATAGAAAAAAAAAGGTATAGTTCTATTCCCCCGGCGAACAAAAAATGAAAAACATGTTTTAATTCAAAAAGTAAAAACAAAATTAATCCATTTATTTAAAAGACATCTTCACTTGGAGGATCATGTGAGTGATCCAGGTTTTTAACCGTGATTTCTTTATCAGCCACAGTTTTGATTAATGCAAATCTGGTGATTTAGTGATTTGAGGTCAAAATATAGTGATTTTTGAAAGAAATGTAATTTCATTGCAAAATTGCTCTTAAAGCTGAAAAAATAGACTATTTTTTTTCCCAGAAACCTACAATTTGCCCCTTTAAATTAGCCGCGTATGCAATATGCACTGCTTAAAATTTAGTGAAAGCGCTATAGTTGCCTTCCCACATTTTTTTTTTTTTTTTTTTTTTTTTTTTTTTCAAAACCAGCGGCGATAGCACCTTGAGGTCGTGGTTATGTACCGG
>NW_007385772.1:0-2950 GCF_000475195.1 Diaphorina citri
ATCCTTAGTCCTTAGGACCATTGTTTGTTCCCGGGTAGATGGGTAGTGTGCGCCGTTCTTACGATATGGACGTGATAAAAAAGGTCCTATTTCATAATAATATTTGGATCCTCTTTCACCATTTGTTTCAGATCGGTCCAGAGAGCGAAGACATGGAGACTCAGATGATGAACTACCTGGTCGCCCAACAGCTGTTCAGCAGACTCAGGAATCAAATGGTCAACAACGATCTGCAGCGGAAGCGAAGTTATTGGAAGCAATGTGCATTTAACGCCGTGTCCTGTTTCGGCCGAAAAAAGTAAACGTTCCCCACCCCGTGAGGAAGTAACCAAGTTTAATTTTAAATAAATCTATTTTTATGTCGCTCTTTTTTTTGTTATTTATTTATTTGATTTTTCCAACTACCTACTTATATACCTTTTTCCTGTTTTTTTTTTTCCTGTTTTTTTTTTTTTTTTTTTAGTAAGAAGAGATATGAACTTTTTTATTTTTTGGAAAAGTTTTTTTTTTTTTTTTTTTTTTTTTTTTTTTTTTAGTAAGTAGAGATATGACATCTATTAATTTATGTGAAAGGACGGTAAATGAGGTAGTCATAACACCCGTGTTGTTTTACCCTTTTAGGGTACCTACCTACCTAATTTATTTTAGTCATTTACTCAAAGCAGAGAGCCATTGTTCCAGTTTGAATTAAAGAACAGTACACGATCTTAATAAAGTAGATACACAAATATGGTGAACAATTTAAAAGCATGAGACATACTTAAAACGGGTAACATTGCTACTAATTTACTAAGCATTATACATAACTGATTTTGATGTCATATCCACTCATTGCAAAAGGAATGGTAAGATTTTAATTTATTCCTTTTTTCCAATGAGGCGATTTAAAGGATTTTGAATGAAAATACAAATCTGGGATCTGATAATGTTTGAACAGGTGTTTTAATTTTTGCTGGGATAAAGGGACTTTTCAGTCGGGTGTCATAGACAAGATATTATTTTCTCTCATTTTCCTTCTAAGCAAATACTCGGGGGTCGCTTCATAAATATTCCAACACAAATTAAAATATTTTACTTGAAAACACCTCGGTATTATGCTGATCATTTGAATACTTTAAATCAAACATATTTTATATCACAATTTAGGAATTTAGCAGTTTAATGGATTAAGAAGAAAACTTTCAAATATAATTGATTTGAAATGAGTTAAAGAAACTTTTTGACCCCAAAGTCCCAGCAGTTAAAAAGTTCCTTTTGAGTTTTCCCCCCTTTACAATAAAATGTATTTCTGGTTTTAATATTCTAGTCTTTTTATTTGTATTTAAATATTTTTTTAGTTCTAAGGTTATGATTATTATGGTCGCAAGTAAAGAATTTTCACTTCATCCTGAAATTCTGTATCTAAAAGTCTTTTTCTAGGAAGATAAATTTAAATAGGTATGAGCAAAGGTTGTTTTTGAGGTGTCAGAAGTGTTGAATTTGAATTGAAGAGATGGATATAAATCATGTAGGTACAAAATGTGCAACTAAAGGGATTTGTCCCTCAATAGCGTTATATTAATTTTCAAATCAAATAAAGTGAAAGTTTTATTTTTATGTTGACGGTGTTCTTGTTTTCTTTTCTTGGAATAGAACATGCTGGGACGTTAACATAGTTTAGCTACAATGTGCATTCTCTGAATTTAGTTTAAATATGTTGTGCTGATCAAAAGTTTACAATCCATATTCAATGGAAAATGAACATTAAAAACTAACAATCAGTGTTTAGTACACACTCCTATCAAGAGCTATTTAAAATATTGTCTTTTAATTATTCAAACAAGCACCCAGAGATGGCATTTACCATAGTGCTGTACGTAAAATATAGGCCGGGCGGCGCGGCACTTCGAACTCTTGATAAGACGGGGGCTTTGCTCAATTACTTACGATAACGAAGATTCAAATGATAAAAATCAGATTAGGTACCTAACTCATCAGCTGATAATGACAGATTGGTAGGAGTGCCAGAGATGTGATTTATTTGTGGGAGGTGATTTATGTCAAAAACTTCTCTCAAAACAGTGTCGACAAACTGAACATCAGTGACATCGACAGAGCGTGGTGCACTGTTAGACAGCCATCACTCACCGTCACCAACCTACACAAGAGTGATACCTTCCCAAGCAGAAGTAAATGACAACAAAAGAGATAATACAATGGGACTTTTTTTATCACCTCTATACAGAAAAACTCGAATTTGTAAAGAGAGAACAATACGCAATAATGACAAAAACATGACGTGTTCGAGGGAAAGAGGGGGGAAAGTTGAATTTTTTTCTCCCTTAACGTGTTAAGGGAGGCGGTACGTGGGGATACAGTTAGGGAGCCTACACACGAGACTATTTGGCTCCAGTAAATTGTTTACAGTTCAAATGAATTAGAGTCAAATACTCGTAATAGTGTCTAAACTACAAGGTTGACAAGTCCAAGGGCCCATAGATCAAGTCCGGATTGACGTAATTTTTTCAGTACAGAATCTCGATTTGCAATTGGCTAACTTCACATAAATGAGAAAAACATTGCTAATTTCCCATATGTATGCCATTCAGAGACTACTCTGAGCAAGCCACGTTTGAACGATGCTATCATCGCTGTTTCCAACTGACGATTCGTACATTTCGTGGATTCATAATTCGCGCAATGTATTTTGAATTTTTAAACGTTCCGGAAATCCAAGAGTCAGGGAATGGACAGCATCCACTACATCTTTCGCTACACAAGATGAATTTTGAACTGGGCTTCACTCCATTTGGACATTTAGTCTCTTCATGTGTAGGTGCCTTTGGGGGAAAAAACAGGTAGATAGAGGTGGAGGCAGTATGCAGTAAGCTTCAAACTCGAATAATACAAAGTTTGTTCACTTGATCAAGTTCATGGGAGAAGGGAGGGACAAAATAAGGGACTTTATGTT
>NW_007385773.1:0-2949 GCF_000475195.1 Diaphorina citri
TTGTTACTCGGTAATTTTCAATTGTGCTTGTAATGTCATTGCACTCTCCATGCATACAGGATGGGAGTGTCGCTTTATGTGAGAGTTCAATTCAGTCCATTTCTTTATTTATATTTTCAGTTATTCGGTTGACAAATGGCAGACCTACAGGAGTTTTTCCAGAGTCAATGTCTGAACTTCTAAGAAAAATCGTGAGATTTAAACTTGTTTTTAAACATTTTGGCATGGAGGGGTAAGTCTTTTATCGCATTTTTCGCTGGACTCTAAACCATCTCCTACTCTGCACTTCAAAATAACCAACGGTCCGCGCAGAGGTACGTGAACAGGGACCAGGCGGTCACCAATCCAGGCACATGCCACGCTCAACGGTGCTCAACTTTAGCATTTCATCTCAAACTCGTTTAACTGTTAGCTGATAGCAACAGAAATAGAACAACTCTACAATAGTCTACAGTACATTATCGGGTCAGTGTATAAAATCTGACCATGTTTCGACCAAAGCCTTTAATTCCTCCCACGGGAGTCATGCTCTTACTTTCTTCGGAGTGTTTTTCCAACTTTGGAAAAATCTAGAAAACCACGAGTGAAAATTTTGTGCTATAGAGAAGAAGAACAATTTAGGATTTACACCTTTTGTTTGGAATTTGGGTACATTGTGGATTGGGGGCCCGAGAGCCCAAACAATGATATACCAGGGGGGGATGCTCCAAATTTTCGGAGTCTCGCCTACGGTAAAGGAGAAAAATGAAGCTCGAAGGCCCCCGTCCGCTAAATACGGCCCTGACCATCAGAGCATTGGACTGTGCTTAACCTAACCTACAATACTGTGGCTACTGGGATTTTTGTAAACGCAAATGGCAAGCGAAAAAAAAAGTTGTATCGAATAAATGGATCGTGCGATAATTTAGAAATTTATACTTAGATAGGAAACACTCATGCGTAAAGGTCCGTTCCCGCTTGCTCGAAAATAAGTCGTGTCGTAAGTAGTGGGAATACTTTTATTTAAATCACATTGCCTACAGGACATTTGGAGAAATAAAATCGGATGGAACTCACGTTGTATCGAATAGCAATGGACCTTAAGTAGGAATAGATCAGCTGCGCTTACTTTTTTTTTTTTTTTTTTTTTTTTCCAATCGTGTTTCCGATTTTATTTATTGTGATTTCATTTCAGTAGAATTGTGCCCTCAATAAGTGGTAAGAAGTACTCAATTTTTATTTTTTTTTTTTTTTCTCAATCAACAATATACATCAATCCAGCTCCATCATCAAAACCATAAGGTTTCACAATCTGCCTAGTTCCTCTCAATCTCAACGAGACTGCCTTCAGGATTGAGAACTCCGTCCTCACTCTCTTTCATTTCAGTACTTTCCCCATTATTAATCCTCAAGAAACAATTTCTTGGCGGTTCCGGTATACTAGTGCACATTTCAGAGCTTATTTCTTGGCAGTAGCACTTTTAAAGTATGTACATTACATAGTATGATTTCAGTTATAAGATAATTCTTTAACCGAATACCAATTTACTGTCAAACTTTCTTGACTTGGTGGGGCGAAGCTCTACCGCGCTCCTTAATTGGTCTTTCATCAAGTGGATCATCAGATAAGAAAGTAAATGTCCCATTCAATTCTCTCTAAATGTCTTTACCGCCCATTTTGAAACAACTTGAGAGCTGTAAAAATAAAAGAAGCTTAGCCCAAATACTGTATTGAGCAGCTGTAAACGCCAAACATGAACCATTTAATCAACAGTGTTGCTCTTTTGCAGTGTTGCGCAAGGTAAATATTTGATGTCTATTTACACACCGATAAAGCAAATGCATGACGAACGATTCTTATCACTCTAGTTATCTAGCTTATTGGAACAAACACCGTCAAACTAACTGACCTATTACCAACTAGTAGTTCAGTGAACTGTATGGAACTCCAAAATTGAACAATGAAATTTCTAAAAAAAAATAAAAATTGTCAAACATACTTATTTGCCGAATTTCATCACATAGGACCAACAAACCTTTTGCAAAGAAAGAGACATACTAAAAGAAATATTGGCGAGTTAAAACTTAGAGCTCACTTCGGTGGGTCAAAAATACAACCTGTTGCAAATTCTGTGTCTGGATGAGAAAGGAAAATAAATTGGAATGAAGTTTAGGATAGAGGTGTGAGGACAGTACTACGGACATATTACATATATGGTCAGGGCCACAGAAAGAGATTTTGAGTAGAGGGTCTTGCGACGGATTTTCTTCTAAAAGTCTAAAGTTTGGACGCAAAAGCCATTTGTAAAGGATCGATTCATTTGTAAAATGACTATTTTCCATTTCTTGGAACTGTAATCTATCTTACTCTAGAATGTCCAAAATTGTCCCAGAGTAGTATTTCACATGCTCTCTTTAGGTTTCACGAAGTGTTGTGTTTATATCCTGATTTCCTGACGGTTTTACGGATTCATAATAATCTGATTTCCGGAATTTCCACTGATTATATCTTATGACTTTCACAAATGACACAAATCCCACTTTCTACCTCGGCAAAATGCAGGCTCGGTGCAAAAGCCCCCTTACCTCCTCATAGCCTCAACCCTGGAGCAAACTCGCAGACAGGCAAAAACAAATATTTAAAAAAGGTACAAAAAACTCTCTTTCGATATGCCAAACTGAAGCACCTCCTGCCTGACCCAAAGTCCTAGACTATTATGCACACATGGCATATTCAGGGTGTTTGGCGTTCCACGAACAACCGTAGAACGATTCTAAGTTGATGCAGAGTGCAGACCAGCCTGGTTTTAGCTTGGAGTGTAGCGATTTTGCCTTAGGTATAAGCGCAGTGCGATTCCTGCCCAGGGCAAATTTTATTCTACACAATCTACGCGGAAAAGGATCGTTCTCGAAACGACTGGATTTCTCCTGTTCTGTCTGTCCTTCTCTCGATTTCGGGACGATACGGCC